>NC_068359.1:80444453-80581953 GCF_020536995.1 Dreissena polymorpha
ACGAACATTTGCGAATCTGAAACAATTTTTAAAAATTTTGTCAATTTACCAAAACATGAATAGGCCCCTTTAATGTACCAAACTGGGTGTTACTGTGAACTATAAATAGCTTCAGTTTCGCGATGGATAACTGTATCGATTGCATTGGCATGCTGATTATACAAACAAAATTTACTTTACATCGATGTTGAGAAAATGATAAAATCCTTTAAACAAAAATGTGTTTGCATAGATGGTAAAATATTGCAAGCGCTCGCATTATTCCTAGTAACCTTGCTATTGCGATATATGAGTAACTTGACATATATTCAGTAACCTTGCTATTGTGAGAGGAAGAAAATGAGGTATACAAAATACTCTTAAAGTGAACGTTTAAGTCCATAGTCCTAGAACAAACTGTTGTTTGAGACCTTTGGACATTGAAACATGGGCACTGCAGGTTAAAAATTGATACCATTGCTGAACTGGATGAAAAGTCACGTTGACGGCCGACTTTAGCAGCGTGGCATCTGCTTGCATACTCTACAGTCACGATGTTGTCCAAAGTCACGGAAAACTCCCTTTTGGGACCTTAAGACACAGAAATATTGGAAATGTACACCCTAAATCAGAAGAATGATCATGCACAAGTGGTTAACATACAACATTACCATCATAGTCTAGTTCTGGAAAAGTCTCGTTCTGGAAACTGACCATGTGCGTTAAGTGTCATCCCATAGTAGCCTGTGCATTTTTGTTTTGCTATTGTATGGGCAATTTTAAGAGTTTCGGGAGTGGGGAGCAGCTGTGGGGGGGAGGGGGGATAGCAGTGGATTTTGGGATCGCAGCTTATACCGATTACCTGTGGCTTACCTGGGATGCCATCATAGCATAGAATTTGTTTAATCTAATGTAAGTTATATCATCTTCAGATTCAAAGAATGGAGTTCATAGTGGCCCAAAATGTATACGTAATGAAAACGTTAAAACTATGTGTTAATTTAAATACCATGGAAATATTGTGCTGGCCCTCGTATTGAATTTTGCCTTATGGTTTCAAATTCCCTTTTTTTTCTTTTGTGGAGGAATTCCCCTGGTCTGTTTCATCTCTATTATTGTTTGAAAAGGCATGCACATGCATTAAGCCCGTTTTTCACAGAGCGAGGCTAATATATTTTTAAGTGCTGCATCTCTGCTTGCATCAACAGATGGGCGTTGAAACTTTTAGTAACCATGCACTGATGAAATTTAGCAAAACCTTTTTCAAACAATAATAGAGATGACAAAAGACAGGTCTTTTCGAACGCCGTTGCTATATGTATGTCAACGTGTAAAGGCCGGATCAGCAAAATCAGCGGGGATCCGTACATTTTAAATATAAAAAATGGATTGTTTTGCAGATTTTTAGGAAAATGTGGTATGATAAACAGAAAAACAGGTTACTGTTCCATCGTTTTATAATACATCAGGATCGGCACGAATGAAATAACGGCTCAGCAAGCCTCGCTGTTATATTATTCTAAGCCTCGCCTGATATATTACAAAACGATGGGACAGTAACCTGTTATTCTCTATAATATTACAAAACGATGGGACAGTAACCTGTTATTCTTTACTAGTATATCCAGGGGCGGATCCAGGATTTCTGGTTAGGGGGGGGGGGCGGGCTATTGAAAGATTTGCTGGGGGTCCAGGGGGCCGCTAGGGCCCCTGGAGGGTGCAGGGCAAAGCCCTGCTATGGGGTCCAGGGGGGGGGGGCGAAGCTCCACGATTTTAGTGATTTTGAAGGCTTTGACAACCACTTCTCGAGCATGTCACGCCTTATATACTTTCATCAAAGTACCTTCTTATAATGCCAAAAAAGTGCATAGTTTATAGTTTTTGGGGTCCAGGGAAAGGCTAAGTACCCCGGAAGCTCCATGATTTTAGTGGTGTTGAAGGCTTTGACAAGTTTAAATAGGTGATTTAGATCTAGTTAAGTGTGAAACATCAAATGAAATGACTTTACTTTGGCGATTTAAGGGGGGCCGCCTATGCTATCTTACATATGTGTAAGATACTTTTTAAGCTTTTCATAGGCTTTGTTTTCGTTTATTGACCAATAGCATTTTGTTACTTTGCTGAAATGACGTTGCAACGTCAAATGACGTCACGAAACGTAAACAACAATCGGGATTTATCATAATGTTTGCGTAAATATTTATTTAATTTGCTCATTTAAAAGCATGTAATAAAAAGATCTGACACTCGTTGTCATATCATACCATATTTTATTAAACTCGTCCAGGAAATTCGTTAGTAAGCTCGCCAAAGGCTCGCTTACTAACAAAATTCCCGAAGTCGTTTAATAAAATATGGTATGATATGAAAACTCGTGCCAGATCCTATATTGATCATACCACCGCATTGATATCTGCCTGATGTAACGTTGTCTGATATATTTTTTTATATCATGGTCAAAAGGAAGTTCTTGTATCAGTCAATGTTTGGAGTTACGTGGTATTTGCAATAAATTCAACAATTTCTATCAACACGAATCAGGTTCAACAAAGCAAACAATTCGATACCAAGAACGTAATATTTTATTCTAGTGTAAAGTCATTAATCACAAAAACGTTTATTTGTTTTAAATCATCAAAGCCCGCACTTCAGAAGTTAAACGACGTCATCAATGGGACAATAAATCTTAAATATCGATATAGTCATTGCACTCGCAAGTGTTACACAGAAAGTCAAGACAAATGATAACTATATGCTTATCCTCAACTATTTAAACACACGATTTAACACGCTTATGTCAATATCGACACCATCATCAAAATGTCAATTTCAATACGCATCTCCATTTGGCGTCTCCAAACTATTCGGCGAAGTGTGTTCTTCGATAAAATTTGTCGATGCAGTCCATTCATGATGTTCAATTCAAGACGTTTATAATTAAAGCGGGTGTATTCTTCCAATTCGTAGTGCAAACAATTTTTTTCCCTATACGATGTATAACATTAGCGATTATTCGTGTCGTCTTTTCGAACGCCGTTGCTACATGTATGTCAACGTGTAAATGCCGGATCAGCAAAATCAGCGGGGATCCGTTCATTTTAAATTAAAAAAAAATGGATTGTTCTGCAGATTTTAAGGAATAAGTGGTATGATAAACAGAAAAACAGATTACTGTCCCATCGTTTTATAATATATCAGGCTCGGCACGAATGAAATAACGGCTCGGCAAGCCTCGCAGTTTTATTATTCTAAGCCTCGCCTGATTTATCACATGCTATACCCTGTTTCCAATGTAATACAACCATTACATATTCTTTTTATATTACACATGTGTAATACAACATTTTTAAGCGTTTTCATTGGCTTAGTTTTCGTTTATTGACCAATCGCATTTTGTTATTTTGCTTTGTCAAAGCTGAGGCATTCCAAATGACGCCAGGAAATGTAAACAATATGCGAGATTTATCATTATGTTTGCGTAAATATTTATTTAATTTGCTCATTAAAAAGCACGTGATAAAAAAGATCTGACACTCGTTGTCATATCATACCATATTTTATTAAACTCGTCCAGGAAATTCGTTAGTAAGCTCGCCAAAGGCTCGCTTACTAACATAATTCCTGAACTCGTTTAATAAAATATGGTATAATATGAATACTCGTGCCAGATCCTATATATATTATAAAACGACGGGACAGTAACATGTTACTCTCTATACCTTACATATGTGTAATATACTTTTAAAGCGTTTTCATTGGCTTAGTTTTCGTTTATTGACCAATAGCATTTTGTTACTTTGCTGAAATGACGTTGCAAAGTCAAATGACGTCACTAAATGTAAACAACATTCAGGATTTATCATTATGTTTGCGTAAATATTTATTTAATTTGCTCATTTAAAAGCATGCATGTTATAAAAAAGATCTGACACTCGTTGTCATATCATACCATATTGTATTAAACTCGTCCAGAAAATTCGTTAGTAAGCTCGCCAAAGGCTCGCTTACTAACACATTCCTGAAGTCGTTTAATAAAATATGGTATGATATGAAAACTCGTGCCATATCCTATATTTATTATACCACCGCATAGATATCTGCCTGATATAACGTTGCCGGATATATTTTTTTATATCATGGTCAGCATGAAGTTCTTATATCAGTCCATCTTTGGAGTTACGTGGGATTTGCAAAAAGTCTTTAATTTCTATCAACATGAATCAGGTTCAACAAAACAATCAATTTGATACCAAGAACGTACATATTTTATTCTAGTGTAAAGTCATAAATCACAAAAATGTTTATTTAAAAAAAATTACCAAAGCCCGCACTACAGAAGTTAAATGACGTCATCAATGGGACAATAACTCTTAAATATCGATATAGTCATTGCACTCGCAAGTGTTGCAAAGAAAGTCAAGACAAATGATAACTGTATGATTATCCTCAACTATATAAAAAAAACGATTAAACACGATAATGTTAATATTGATACCATCCTCCAAATGTCAATTACAATACACATCTCCAAAATGGCGTCTCCAAACTATTCGGTGAAGTGTGTTGTTCGATTAAATTTGTCGCTGTAGTCCATTCCTGATCTCCAACTCAAGACGTTTATAATTAAAGCGGGTGTACTCTTCCTATCCGTAGTGCAAACAACTTTTGTTTTCTAAACGATGTTTAAAATAAGTGAGTATTCGTGTTTTCTTTTCGAACGCCGTTGTAACATGTATGTCAACGTGTAAAAGCCGGATCAGCAAAATCAGCGGGGATGCGTACATTTTTAATATAAAAATGGATTGTTTTGCAGATTTTTAGGAAAATGCGGTATGATAAACAGATTAACAGGTTACTGTCCCATCGTTTTGTAATATATCAGGCTCGGCACGAATAAAATAACGGCTCGGCAAGTCTCGCCGTCATATTATTCTAAGCCTCGCCTGATATATTACAAAACGATGTGACAGTAACATGTTATTCTCTCTATTATTGCATAAAATCTATCTTTAATGCCCTCTGGCGGGGTGCAGAAACTTGGCAAAAGGAGGGCTTTAACGGGGGAAATCGTGAATTAACAATGCGATTCACGTGCCGTTCAAGCCCTGTTATGTGTTTTTCATATCCATAATCTGGTCTACGCGCAGTTACTTCCCTTCTCCAGCCTTCGACGACTTTCCAAGCATAAATGGGGAACTGAATAAGCACCAGTTTCCTCATGCATGCAGAGATAATGACTATTTTAATCCACTTTTCAAGTTATACCATCTGCACTCTTTTGACAAGAGCTTTATTGTGTTGGCAACGTCATTGACGTTAAGGTTATTTACTCAGCACTTTCAAAAGACTATGCTGTAAATGTAAGTGTTTATGTACCTTCAACGTTGCTGCTGTAAATTCCAAAATAATTCCTCATTTCTTACTTTACGCGGCTTCATTTCAACTTTGCATTAATCCACTGTTTAAACACATTTTAAATAGAAAACTGCCTATCCGAAGGTAAAGCTTCGTCATTTCAGATGATGACCGAGTGAGGCATATGTAAAACACAACCTTGATTTGTATTGAAATAATCAAATTATTTTGTCGATGTCGAATGAACAAAACATTGTTTTCAATGTTATTTAAAATTATTTTGGTTTGTGTGATTTGTTTACTCCGGCAGGAACGGATTTTTCGAGCGCCCGCAGATGATCATGCCCTCGAAAACGTGTATTATCCCTATATACAAGATTGAACAATTGAGAACCTCTAATCGCATATGCGCATTAACCTGTTGACGGTCTCCATTTTAACAATCGTAATTTTATTACTACTGCTGCTCGTGCTGAAGATGATGATAATACTGCAACTGCTTAACTAGATAATAATAATAATAATAATAATAATAATAATAATAATAATAATAATAATAATAATAATAATACAAAACATATAATAATAATAATAATAATTATTATTATTATTATTATTATAATTATTATTATTATTAATATTTTATTATTATTATTTTTATTAATATTATTATTATTAGGGTGATGATGATGATGATTATTATTATGATCATTATTATTATTATTATTATTATTATTATTATTATTATTATTATTAAAGTAATAAAAATAATAATGATCATAATAATAATCATCATCATCATCACCCCCACCACCATCATCATCATCATCGTCACCGTTGTCGTCGTCGTCGCCATCGTCATCATCATCATCATCATCATCATCATCATCATCATCATCATCATCATCATCATCATCATCATCATCATCATCATCATCATCATCATCATCATCATCATCATCATCATAATCATCATCATCATCATCATCATCATCATCATCATCATCATCATCATCATCATCATCATCATCATCATCACCATCATCATCATCATCATCATCATCATCATCATGAAAAAACAAAATGAAATATACGAAAACAGAAAGAAGGATGTAATACCATTGAAGTAACTTTTTTAGTGCAATCTTTATGAAAATTGAGAAGAAATTTTGTTCTAATAATATCTGGTCTGGGTTTTGAAATGGTTCCGGTCCGTTGAAAAACATTACTTCCATGGGGCAGGGTAGTTTTTCTTATAAGGTTATGGTTAACAACCTTGTTAACACTCCATAAGTCATATTAGGTCAAATTTTCACAAAACTTAGTCAGATCATTTTATTCTTGATACATTGTATATTGACTAAATTTTGAAATTTGTATTGGTTCCCGAAAAATAATGGCCAGCCACCAATGGGTTCGGCGGTTTTCTTTATTTGGCTATGATGAAACCTTTCTACCCACTTTATGCAACTCATCACTATTCATAACTATTCTGTTGTTTTTTTTTTCTTTTTTTAAACACATATTACAAACAACTTAAGAAAAACAAATCATATTCATTTTTTTTAAATCATAAGGAAACCACAAGATCAAAAATGTATATATTAGCATATCTTGTGTAACATGTTTTAACATTATTGCTGCTACATAGAATCACTTTGTTCTATGATCATATACATGTATACATTATTGAATAAAAAATGATGAAACCTTGTTACGCTCTAATGGACACATTTATGGACAATCTTCCTGAAACTTGACCAGAACATTTGTCACAATGAAATCTCTTCTGATTTTGAAACTGGGTCATAAGAGATAAAAAATAGATCACTGGAAGTCACTTTGTGTTTCCACTCTCTGCAGACCTTGGCCAGAGTATTGTTTTAACATGGCTATAAGTGAAGCCTTATTAATACTCCAGAAGTAACATTTTTAGTCCAATCTTCATGAAACTTAGTCAGAACTGTTTACTTAATGCATGGCTCAGCTGTGAGGGAGACGTGGGAGATAACTTCTCCATGGACAAATTAACTTCCCCCATCTGAGTAAATGAAGGAGAAGTCACTTCTCCTTTTGGAGAAGTCACTGGTCCTTTTGAGATTTACTTTGAGCTTGATATTGACCGATAATATTTTATAACAATTTAGTTATATACAATAATAACACAACATTACCACTTGAGTGTATTTGTTTGTATTTGTTAATGTTTTCTCACAATCTGCCAAGTGTGAGTTGTTTCTGATTAATGATGATGGGCATGGTGTAATAAGGGAACAAAACCAGTGAAAAGGTGATGAAACGCTGAAGAAGTATCACTTCTCCGTTAAGTTGCCTCACTTCTTATTTCAGCTGAGGGAGAAGTCATTTCTCCCTTAAAATTGAACGTAGGCTGAGCCTTAATAAATGATGTATTTTCCAAGTTTAAAAATTGGTCATCTGATGTTAAGAACTTATAGATCACTAGTGCAAAATCGAATGAAAAGTGTTTTAACTCTAAGTCACATTTCAAGTCAAATGTTCATGAAAGTTGGTCACAACTTGTATTCTTATGATATCTTCTCCAAGTTAGGGGATAAACATGTGCCTAGAAAATTAATATTTATGTTTTAGTAAAGTACTTTTATCATTCCTGTGATATGATATTCAGGTGAGCACTTTGGGCTCTCATGGTCCTCATGTTTTGGCTATTAATTTCACATGATTTCCATTTTACAGGAACAAACATGTTTGGAACGATTTATGAAGATTTTGTTGAAATTGAATGAATTAAGAGAGATTAAACCTTGACTTTTGCATTTTTTAAACATGAACAAAGGGCAATATGTCTACAGTACATGAAACAATTTCGCTGGTTATTTATCTTTCTCTCTATTTATGTTAACCAACATTTCCACCAAGTTTGGTGAAGAATCTATGAAAACTGTATGAGTAAGAGCACAGAAATGGATAATTTCGCATTTTTTTTATCTTTGTAAACAAAGGGCCATAACTAAAATAAAGCCTGGTGCTTATTGGTTAGTTATCATTCTGGCCCTATATTTTATGTCAAAAACCCTTTCCAGAAAATTTGGTGAAGATTCAATGACAACTATATGAGTTAAAATGGCATTTTAAGCATATTTTTTATAAACAAAGGCCCAAAACTATAGTTTCTATGGGGAATCGGATGATTATCAAATTTGGCCCCTTGTTATGTCAACAAACAGTTAAAAAGGTTGGTGAATTTTGACTTAGAAAGCAATCAAGAGATGAACATACAAAAAAAATTCAATCAATTTTCATGCGTCTTGTAATTTAATTACTATATTTGAAGTTTTAAGACAGACTGGATTCACACATAATGCATCCTCTGACAGAAGGACCTATATAAACTTCAAAATAAATTCACAAGTCTCTTAATGTTGGAAACCAAATCATTTCATACTCAAGTAGGTCAATTGGACCAGACTGTAGCATCAAGAGTAATACCGTTAATTTTATTTTTTTTTCTTACTAAAAAGGGCACGCAGGATAAGTTATGGTCAAGTGATCAAGGAAAGCTGGGCTTAATGCATGCACGTTAAATCCGCACAGGCTTTTCAGGGACAAAACTCAGCCAAGAGTGGAATTTTTGTTTATAAGAGAAGCCCTTTAAATGAGAAATTACATGAAAGTGGCATACAAGTTAAATAGCATGTTTTTCACGCATTAATTCCAGATTTCCAAGAATGAGGCCATATGTTTGAGGTGATGCCAGAAACTCTGGAAATGCATTTTCTTTTCTTACAATGTATTCATTTTTTGTAACAAATAACATCACAAAACAAGTCACAATTCTATGAACAAGATTTATTTTAAAGAATCATATATTTATATAAAAAAAATCAGCAATATTTAGAATTTCAGAATGTCAAACAAACACATACAACAACGAAAAATGATACACATTTTCTTGCAAGGTACTGAACTTTAACAGATATCGCACTGTACAAACAATAAATTATCACAAGAAAATTTCAATTATACTGGTACAACCATACAGTACAGTCACGGAATGACAAGGTACAGGTTTACTGTTAGCAACAGCCATCAAGGTATGGGAATTTTTTATGAAAACATGTTGTACTTTCTTTAATTTCCTCCATGCATCACAGCTATAAGTACAAAATGTTTAACATTACAAGGTTTAATGCTGTATTTTTTTTCTGACACTCAAAGGTGATATTTCTGAACACAGAAACCACATATGATTATGAAATGCCAGATACAAACACCAGTATGATTATTTCGAGGTTCTGTAGGTACCTAAATGCAATATCTGAATTCTTGGTTGGTGCTTTGAAATATTACTTAGTAGCCAAAATACTTGTAATTTACACGGCTACCTCGAATAGTGTGAAAATTTGCTTTTATTTTTAAATAATTCACATAAATTTGTCTAGCAAATCCGAGAATTCAGTAGCCAATCATTAAAAATTTGAGAAGCAATTGTCTATTTTGGCTTCTGGTAGCGATAGCATATGATTAAGCTACTCAGGTCACCCTACACTGGCTATCATGATCACCTCCATCAAACCATCACCTTATCGGCCGACCAAGTCATTTGGCAGTTCAAACATGCCAGTCTTCCGGTTGAAAACATACTGTATCGGTGGGTAGTTGAAGTGCTGGTGGCATTTCGACCGGGACTTGATGGTCTTGTATGAGCCAGACTGGTTTCCTCCCTTACTAGAGTTTTCGGAGCCCGGACAGGCAACTGGTGTGAAATCGGTCTTACTCAGGCAGATCTCTATTTCACTAACTAAGTGAAAATCAGTACCGTTGTCCTGAAGAGAAATTAGAAATATATGATCATTTGCTCTGTTAACATAACTGATTGGTTTAAGGGATTTTTTTTCTGTCATTTTGGGCGGAAATTCTGCCCTATTTCACTACTCAAAAGATATGTTTTGTTGGTCTATAATGACTTTGAAGTTTTGCTCTAAATATAAGCCTGAGCTGGGAAAAACACTACAGAATTTTGACAAAAACATGACTAAGTTGGAATGATTTTTGTGTAAGTTCCCAGCTTATTTCATCAAACCAAGTTGCAGTGTAATTTATGATAATATATAATGCCTTTGTAGAAAAAGTATTTTACTACTGTTTTGTACATCCGACCATGAAACCTTGACCTCATAGTGGAAAGCGTAGCTCCTGACCAGACTGCATGAAGGCTGTTTGTACTACAACTACCATCACATTGCTGTTTGTACTACAAATAACACTACATGGCTGTTTGTACTACAACTACCACGACATACCAGTTCGATGAAGGAGCATACTATATTAGGATCAAAGCCAGTCGACTGCTTCACTGCTGCCATGAACTGTTTGTACTGCAATACAAATTAAAGTAAGCATCTATAGTACAATGTTAACACACACAAAAAGAGCCACGTTCTAGGAAACCTGGGCATAATGCATCCGATTTTATGGATTTTTTCTTTAAAAGGAAGTAACTATTAACAAACAATAATCCAGTGCAGGTGGAAAGTGTCATCCCTGATAAGCCTGTGCGGAATTCACAGTCAATCTGGAACGGAATTTGCATTTAATTTCCTTTTCCCTAAGTGTGACTCTCTTAAACAAACAGAGATTACAATGAATTATGCCGAACAAAATGCAAGCAGGTCTGGAACATTTTGAATAAGATATGCATACATTTGTAGCTTTCAAATCTTAACTGTCCATTCAAGCAAACTCTAAAATGATCAGCCGTGTTGCAACATTCATTCAAGGCATGGTTGGTTTTAATTATTCTAGTGATACATATTTTTAAGATAATTCAAATCAAGATACATTTTCACAAGCGCGTACACATTTGTTATGAAAAACTGATGTTTGAAATTGTTTCGAATGTATTTAATACTGTTAACCCTTTACGCCTTACTACAAATTTATTCGTTTGTAGTCCCTTAGAATATCAAATTAAATTTAAGACTCTTCTTACTCGATTAAAGTATTAAAGGCTTCATTTGTTTAACCCCAAAGTACTGATGAACAGAAAAGAGCATAAAACCAGAACAGACTGCGAGTAACTCGCAGGCTGTTCCTGTTTTATTCTGTTCGCATATAGCCATTAATCGTTGCCTCTGAGCAATAAAGGGTTAATACTGTTAACTTACACTGTACTGTTCAGTAGGGCTTGGGGTCACACCTCCATCACTAAGCATTCTGAAATAATAAGATCCCGAAGAATAAATATGTGCCCTGCTCTGGGAGATGGGGCGTCATGCATGTGCAGAAAAGTCAGCACTGGTAATCAGAAATACACTTTTTCACTCAGAATGAATTTTCCTTTAAAGGGACCTTTTGACAGATTTTGGCAGATATTGATGTTTGTCATTGAATGCTTTCTATTGATCAATGTTAACATTGGATTAAAAAAGCTGCAGTCAAAAAAGCAAGAATAAAATTAAACTAATAAATTTAAGTAACCCTCAACTGGGCTCAAACGAGTGACCCCTGGAGTAAAAGTCAAACGCTTAGACCACTCGGTCATCCATGCTCATACAATTAGTGATGTATTTGATACTTTATATAAGAAATCCTCGTTTTGTCACAAAATATAACGACAACAACGGAACTCTCAAAATTATTCAATAGTTTCGCATTGCAATGCTTTACAATTTTCAGGTTTTTAAATCGTCAAAAGATGCATATAATGGATATTTTAGAGCATTGTAAATGTTCAGTATTACTGTTTCCTTACAAATATCATAACTACAACGAAAATTTGCGATTATGAAAAAAATGTTTATAATTTTGTCAATTTAACAAAACGTGAAAAAGTCCCCTTAAAAGAGACTTATGTTAAACAAAAAAATTCTTAAAGCAGAAAGTGTCATTCCTGATTGCATGTGTTAAACCTGGTTTTCTCAGGCTCATATACATAAAAACTACGAAATCAAATAGAGGCCAATAATTCCATACAGGTAAACTTAAATAGTACTGGTAATTCTATATGTTAAGACAAGTAACTTTGTAAAATAATTATTCATAGACTAACATACCTAAACAGTTTGACCTGGCTATTCATAATTTATCGATTTGCTGTATCCATAATACATTTCTATATCTTTCTATATTGTCATAAACTTTACTCTTAATGACAAATTCTTCAGAACTTGTAACGCCATTGTGCTGATTTTGGTCACTGTTTAGTGTATTATTCAGTGATTATTATCAAATTTATGCATGTAATAAAAATAACCATGATAATCATTAACCAATTAGAGCCTTGAACTAAGGTATGTTACACTTATTTCCTGATTTACCCAGATCAGAAAGAATTATTATTGAATGAACATCACTATTGTTTACCCACTTGAGCATGTCGTATTTGTGGTTCATTTCCAGCCCCTTGCTGAAGTAGTTATACTCTCCAGTAGTTTCGGGCAGATCCTGGGCACATGTGCCGTGTTTGGTCCACTCATGGGACCTGACAATCAACAAACAATTGAGATGCATACTAGGCTAAGTCATGAGCATTTAGTGTCAAACCTGAATAACCTGTGCAGTCTGCACAGGATAGTGTGGGACTCTTTCCGCTTCAACTGGATTTTTATAACTCAGTATACCATAAAATCGGAAAGTGTTATCCCTTATTAGCCTGTTGAAAGAACACTTTTCTAACGTGCTTTAAGCCAAGTTATCCCAAAACGAGGCTAAATTGATACACGTAAATGATCCAAGCTATCAAAGATGAGTCTTAGTTCAAGCAATACACTCTCATTACATTAGTACATTTTTTGACGATGCTGCTTCAGCATCGTCTAAGTTATCATACCATGGAAAAATTCTTCACAATGGCGAGCTATGTCAAAGACCGAGCCAGTCCGATTGAGGTAGTGTCGATTTTCTAATCGGCATATCTCGCTGATTAGCATTGGCAACATTCTCAAGCAGAGTTGTCGTTCATGCCTCAACATAGGGTACGACTAAAATGCGTATATGACTCATATCGGCGGATATGACTGAAAAGTGCAGATAATGGCATTTTAAGTGTATTTTCCTTTATTTTAGTTATATGGAAATCGTTCTGTGACAAAAATACACGTCGCTAATGTGTAATGTTACGATCGAATGAATTTAAAAGCGTTTTTCATTGGCATTTTAATTTCAGTAACTCCAAATTAATATCCGCGATTATGAACGACCAGTCAGACCACCGCTTTTATTAAATTGCTCTATTTTGAGGCAGTCATAACATATTTATCACATATTGTGAATTTTTAAATCAACAGTGATTTGTTCATAACAAAACTGCAAAAAAAACGCATAAAAATATTGCCTATATTCGTTCATATTCGCACTTTTCGTTCAAATCCGCGGATATGAGTCATATACGCATTTTAGACGGACCGCTCAAGGTCATACAACAATGGCCGCGCCCATGAGAGAATCTTCACACTCGTGTCAAAACTTTCTTACAGCATACATCGGCTTGTTTGGCTATTTAGAAACTGTCATTTAGGATATAAGAGTTATTTATTAACTAAATCTTCACTAATGTCAACAATGGATTGAATTCGAAGGATACATTCGATTTGAATGCAGGACTTTCTGGATCTTGACAGCTTGACACGGCAAAACTGGTATTTTTAGTTATCAATTTAAGGTTCATGGGGGGGGGGGATAAAATTCATTAAACTTCGCTTCGGGTTTTCTTCATTGAATGTGGTACAATATGGTCAAACTATATATCATTTTAAAGCTAAAGACGGATAGAATAACATAAACACATTTTTTACATTAAATATTTGTGTGCTTTTTTCATATTTTGGTTTAAAACCAATACATTTTTACACTAATTTACAAAATCTCAATCTAAAGTTAGGAAGGATATGCACTACCTTAAGTTGAATAAATACAAAGCTATATAGATATAAAAGGTCAAGTTAGTAACATTTCACAGACAATTATTGTCATAAAACAACAAATGAGTGTTTATTCAACTGCCTTTTTTGGATAAATATCCTAAACAAAAATCTAAAAATAACTAAAACGTAACTACTTTTTTAAAATCCAGGTATGGTGGATAATAAGAGTCACAATTTTATTTCAAAGGCTTAACAATTTGTTATTTACCTCTCAACCAAATTGCAAATTTTAAACCATCTCAAATTGAAATAGATTGCAGACGACATATAAAATTGTAAAGGAATATAAAGAAATTGGCAAAACGATTGATTTTATATTTCGATTCCTTCTACCCATTTTGAAAGCGTGGCCATCCCTGTGATCCGTAGAAAAACGTGCAAAACAAATCGGTCGAAACCACGTGCAGTGGTGAGAAAACCGGGTATGTGTATGCACATACCTGAGAAAACACATACTTATTTTGACAGTTGGGTGGCAACTAGTATAACAACTATTAACATTAATCAGCAAGAGATCGCACTAAATAACAGAAATGACCACGTAGAGATATCATCACTTACCATATTTCAAATATTTTCCAGCTGAAAATCGTCCTTCACACGTCTTTTTTAGTTTATTTGAATTGTTTTTATGGAGCCGAAGTGCATCTCACAGAATATCCATCCAACTTCCGTTGTTTTCACTTTCGTTATTAAAAACTCCGTTTAAAAGAATTATTTCTACTTTTAGATTGTTAAAGCGATGTATTATTATATATTATCAATAGAATAGATTACCGTGATGAATTGAACGGAGTTACGTATCGATCTTTCTGTCAGTCTGTAAGCGTACTTTTTTATGCGCAATAATTAAGTACATGTGATTCGACAACGGTTGTAAACATTGGTGAAATGCTTCTCACATAGTTATTTTTTGAGTGCTTATGAGGTCTGATCGTGCAGTTTGCAAACATCAACGGAAAGATTACAATCCAATGCATTTGTCATCGTCAACCGTTTGGAATGTCAATTAGGCGATGAGTGAGTTTTTAGCATGTTTCTTTCTATTTTATTAATTTAAAAATGGCTGCCCTCATGGTGATGAAATGACATGTGTTCGAGTTTATATATTTTTAGATATGTAAACTTTTTTTACTATTTAAGCGTAACTTGCCCTCGTCAATGTCGATATTATTCACTAGTTATATAATTTTCCGCCGAAATACGTGGAATAAACATGATTCAGATTTTTGAAAATAATGTATATTTTAGTGTTAAATTCGCTTTGTATTTTGATTGATTTTGTGGATGTTATGATACTTTGATGTACAAAATTGGTAGCAGTTTGAAGGAAAAACATCCTTTAAAGCTACATTTTCAATGTGGCACTCTTCCTTTAGTCAAATTTGAGTTCAATGCTAGGGGTCCCACATTTTTCAAAATGAAGCCTCTACATGAACCTTAAGTCACATTTTGCTTTGTAAATTGTATTCGAGCATTTTGAGACTTATTGAATGACTATGATACCCGATATCAACATATCACATGGGATTTGCAGATCACCATGCTGTCCTGAAAACATTGATTACAAATCTTTACTCATATTACGGGTTTGTATTATTTCTTTTTTCTATTTTAGTATTAAATATCATTTTTAAGTTAAATGAGCTGTGTCACAGTAAAAGAGACGTTAAGGCGATTGTGGCCAGTTGGGATTCAGATCAGCCTGCAGTCGCTTGAAAGCTGTTTGCTTAAAAGCGGTTTTCTGACAATAACAAATAGTTAAATTGGAAACTGATTATACTGCCCTTTCCCTGTGACCTGGCTCAAATAATAGTATTGTCATTAATCAAATGTTTTTATTTCGAGCATTAATCTATTTTTTTTCTGGTCCTTCGGGATTAATGACTCCAGCACTTTCTTGTTGAGAATTGAATACTGCTTAAGGCGATGCTAGGGGGCGTGAGAGATGTTGCATCTACCATTATCTCTAATGAACTGACTAAATAAAACCGAGTCGGCAATATTTGACTTAATTTTTGGTTTGGTTGCTCTGACGAGGGATCGAACAATTTCAGAATCTTGCTAAAAGCCTAGTGGTAGAGTGTCGTCTTTGATTGCAGGAGGTTGTGCTGCGGATTTGATCCCCAGAAGCGATATTGAAAACTAGCCAACTTTGTTATCTAAAAGGCTGCTAAACCTGATATACTAAGATAATGTGAATTTTCTTTCACATGATGGTCATCAGTTATATTATATAAAAGCTCACAGCAGTAGTAAAGAATGGGACAATAATTAATGAACGCATCTTTCATTTGACTTTGACACTTTGAGTTTAACATGGCCTAGATTGAAATATGTGACTTGACTTTACCAGCACTCTTGTGACAGAGCTAAAGTGTAAATGTACCATTGAAGATCACCTAAACATGCATACCAAATTCGAAGGTTATATCTCAAGGGACGTAGAAGTTATGAGCATTTTTTGAAACCTAAACGCAAAGTGTGACGTTAAGACGGACAGACGGACGGACGGACCGACGGACTGACAGTCCGATCACTATATGCCCACCTTCGGGGGCATAAAAATATGATACATATTTATGTATCATATTGTTTAGAGGGGATGATTTTCCCTCTGTTCTATCAATGTATTGTTTTACTTCTTTAATCAGTGTGTTAAAAGATATATAAACATATCTCCAGGGTCAGAGCTTCAGGCAATGAATATTTCATCCCCTGATCTCTTTTTTATAATGGATATTTAAGCTAGTTCCTACATTCAATACAGTCAAATATATGTTAAGTAGTATCTGTACACATTGGTAGATTAAATTTGTACATCAAATATTATTTTTTAGTGTTAAAAAGATATAGTTCAAATGTTCATACTAGATGAATCAAGAACCTTAGTCAAGCGGTATTTAAACATTTTGACTGGCAGATGACCCCTATTGATTTTTAGGTCACTAGGTCAAAGGTCAAGGTCACAATGACTCGAGATCAACTTAAATTGATGTTTTATATCGGACCTCTTTAAAAGCATCGTCACACCAGTACTGTCAGTACTTTGATTGTTACATGATTTTACCCAATAATATATTTTACAATTGCACGACCCAATGTTAATTTTCAGTTATTTTGATACACTATCAAACACAGTTTTTGTCAGAAAAAAACACACACTTAAAATGTGCATTTTCCGAATGTGACCCTTTACTAACATACCAAGTTCATCAACCTAGCTCAATTATACGTTAGTAATACGCTACCAAACGCACCCAAAAAGGTATAAAAAATATATGGGCAACTCAATCGTAAAGAATAAAGTTATTTGTGTACATATTAGCATTTGAATAAAGTTTATTTGTTCTGAATTTTATACTCCCAAATTTTGAGAAAGAAGTTTTGAAGCGATGCTTTAGAAAATGTGATCACGTGTCTACCATGTGCTTACCAGAAGCTTTCCAGCTCTGTATCAGTGTAGAGGTTTGGCCAGAAGGTCAAGAGGTCCTTCTGAAGGCTCTGAAACAGGAAGATTTGATTTTGACATAAAAGTGGAACCTTGATTTGTGCGTGTTATGCCTTCTTGTCTCAGTTGTATAATTACTTTTCCCTTATTTGAAAATTTAATCTAGAGGCCTGGTCCATTATGTGCTACCACTCCAATTTATCATACTTATCTCTTATGCCAAGTTATTTGCAAATCTGTACATGCTGGACAAAGAAAAGCTTCAAACAAAAAGCTAAGAATGTTTTGTTATATTTAACCTTGACATTGGACCTAAAGGTTTTGTTCTTTGTACAACACTCCACCTTTTAATGTATGCTCCGACGAAGTCTAATCCACTTTTAGGTATGCTAAACCTGCTGCTTGCTTCTGTATTAAATAATACAGCCATTTTTGAAACCGGCATATTTATAGTATTACTTTCTATGTAGAAAGTCGGTAATAAAATACATAATCGATTGTAGTGCAAAATAAAAACATTCTTTGTTTTTATAATTGCGCCTTGGTCTGAGAAAACAGCACTTTGTGCTTATTTGTTGAGAGTCATCCCATGGACAACAATCTCCCTGATTAGTGTGTTCAGTTTACACACGCTAATCTTGGGTGACTTTTTACGTACATCCTTTATACCTGATTCCTCAGAGCGAGGTTCAATTGTATAATAGTACACGTATATATTCCATGTTTCTGACTTAACTTACAGCTATTTTGCTGAAGTCAAATTCCATGGAAGAATTGCAGTCATGGGGGCCAATCTCTGAGCCTTGTGTGGGCCTGAAATAGTATGCAAAGAGCCTCATTATGGGAAAGCCAAGTTTAATGCATGTGTGTAAAGTGTCATCGCAGATTAGCAAATTTAATCAGAGATGACAGATTCTACTTTAAAATGATTTGTTGTTTAGAGGAAGTCTTTGTTTTACGGAAATCCAGTTTAAGCGGAAAGCGTCATCCATGATAAGCCTATGTGGCACTTGCGTATCTTGGATGAAAATATACGCTCATGCATTAAGCCAAATTTTCCAATACTAAGGCTCTAATAATGCAAACAACATGAAATCTTACATACAATAAAATGAAGCAATAGTAATTAGATAATCTTCATTGGTCAAACACATTTTCTTCGACTTTAAATGGAAAGGAACTTTTTTAGGTATGCTGGAGGGTAAAAAAGATAAATTACTCCGTATAAAATCCTTTTTCAAATAATTTCCTCGATAATTTTTTGTCATTTTTTCACTTAAAACATCAACACAAAACAAAATATCCAGAGCATTTTCTTCATTATGACAAATTCACTTTTAAGTGCTTGCCAAATAAGAAACAACTGTCAATTTATTCAATATAGACAACAATAAGAACGAAAAATATTGTTATTCTAACATGACTTGCCAACATACTCAGCAACAAGATTTCAACAGTTTCGTTGTTGATATTTTACATTATGGGATAATGTTATATTCATTTAAGAAGCATACATTTCCAGAGTAAATCATTTAAAGAGCATAGATTACTATAGTCAATCACTTAGAAAGCATAGATTACGACAGTCGGTCACATAGAAAAAATAGATTACCAGAGTCCATGGATTGTCCAGGTGGTCACTTGTTTGTCCACATGACATGTGTGGTGCTGCAAATATAGAGCTTAACCCTTTACCACTTGGAAGCAAAGTGAAAATGGCTATGTGCAAACAGCATAAAACCAGAACAGCCTCGCAGTCTGTTCAGGTTTTATACTGTTTGCTGCTCATCAGTATCTAAGGTTTGAATATGACGCCTTAAAAACTTGAATCTATTAAGAAAGTTTTAAAATTAATTTAACTTTCTAAGGGACTACAAAGGCATGAAAATACGTATCTAAGTGGTACAGGGTTAATTTATTAAATACAATTTAAATGGGCCTCGGACCAGGGCACATTCTTAAGTGCTGTTGTTAACACTTTAAAAAAATCAATGAAATTTAGTCCATAAAATAGATTCATTCTCTGTTTATAAGGGTGAATGAGATCTCCATGTACCTCCTTAGCGGCTTGATACTATAATCAAACTTTACAATGGTATGAAAACACGGAGGGTATACAGTCAAGACTGAGAGTAGCGATCAGTCAATTGAGTGACGAGTGACCCCTATTCTGGGATCACCACTTTTTAATGGTTGTCAGTTGGAAATATTGCTATGTCGTTGCCCAACTCAGTCTTTCGCACACAGTGTTAAACAAGGGCTCATCGCCGATAACTAAGCATAATAACATTAATGATTTCTATTAAATAATACAGAATAAAGTCTTATAAATTGATTTAATGAACTATTTTTAAACTAAATCTATGACTTTGTAAACAATAAAATTGTTGTTTACTCATGCATCTTGTTCACGTTCATTCAGTAAATCCGACAGTTTGTATAACATTCATTGGGATGTATTTTTTGATAAATATTGTCATGCGTCATTGACGTCACGTCCGAACAATTATAAACGCGGATTCGCTGTCATAAATTTAAAGTACGGTAAACCTTTAAAATTCTAATTCAAAGAAAAAAAAAACGCCAAAAATCTTGTTATAAATATTAAGTTTGTTATAAAAGTTGCAATTTAATGCATATTTTTTCTGAATAGACGATCACAAATCCGTGTATCGCCTTCTTGAAACAACACTCGCCAGCTTAGCGTTGCTTTAAACACCTTATCATCGATAAAGATCTATTTATTTAGTCACGCGCTCATGCTTTGTCGTTATGAATGCAGCCGATAATTGCTACTTAAACACATTCTTATTGGTAGGTGCACCTTCTTTGTTTGTGTTCTTAAGTTTCGCGACTCGAAACGACTGACGCGTGACCGTTGTTTTCAGTTCAAACATGAATTCTGGGATGAAATATACTGGCCATTGACCAGTCGCCAAATGCAAGATCGCTCCGCACACTAAGTTGTGTTTTCATAAAATGCTTTATCCATTAATCCGACAGTCTTTGTTTGTCGGACCATGTGGCCGCAATAAATGAAATCTGATTGATTATTTCGTGAGTTTGATTGACAGCTGGCGACTGGTCAATTGGCCGTTATGGACAATTAACCATATTCTCAAGGGTAATATGGAGTAATTTTGTCGGCGGAATCCAGACTGACCGTTGTCTGCAATTGACCGTCATTCTCAAGTGACCGTTAGGTCAGTTTTGACTGTACAACCCATTACAAAGTAACTAACAATTTTTGTTACCATGACAACACTTAAAACTCACTTCTCTCGGGGCAACGGCACACACACCAGGTGGCCAGGACTGGGCGAATGTGAAATGATCATATTCTTCAGTCCACCTGTTTATGACAACATGCATGACATTATTTATTAATTTAAAGTAAATTACCCTAGATCGCCTACTTTAAGAGAAATTTTAAGTAATTTTGCTTATCAAGTCTATATGAGCATCGTTCTGGAAAAACTGGGAAAAATGCATGTGTGTATGTGTGCGTAACGTGTCATCCCTGATAAGCCTGTGCAGTCTCCACAAAATAATCTGGGACGACACTTTTTGCTTTTATTGTATTTTTTATTTAAGTGAAGTCTCAGCGAAAATCCAAGGGAGAAAGTGTCATCCCTGATTATCATGTGCAGGAAGCACAGGCAAATATAAGTAATCTAGTTTTTTTAACGAAGAAGAGACTTCTTTTAACAAAATGTACAATAAAAGCTGAAAGTATCATCCTATATTAACTTGTGTAGACTACAGAGGCTTATCTGGGACAACACTTGAGCACATGCATGAAGTCCAGTTTTCCCACAGCGAGGCTCCTTGAAGAAAGATCTTGAGCTCTGACCACAGGCAATACACAAAACATTTCATCACAACGGGTTTTGTCCGGTAACCATGTAGGTCATATTAAAAACAAATATAGCTGCTGAAATGATTAAGTTACAGTCTGCAATCTTATTAAGGTCCATAATTTTAGCATTTACTTTTTCATGAGACCTTGCATGCAACTTGTCATCAGCAAATGGTAAACATTGAAGTTTGACCTTAAATGGAGACCTTCACCTTTGATCCAAACACAATCATGGTATTTATATTGAATGCTGGTTCAATATTGTATTATTAACAACTGCAAAAGTTGACCTTTGAGCTCTTAGTGTTTCCTGAACCATTGAGGTAGGATCATGGGTATTGCGTGCCACAAACAAGGTGAACATATGTAATACATGCATGTTATTTTAAAATTGCATGTTTTATCAAATTACAGTCTGTTTATGCTGAGGTGGATAGATGCAGGAGTGCACATTCACAGTTCAGCCAAATCATTTTTTTTCATTCAAAATCGGGTCCGGTAATAGGCCCCATTCCCAATAGAAAAAGTATATATTTTTCCCAAATGTGAGCTTAAAATTCCCAATAAAAGGTTTATATAAAAAAATGTTTTTGTTTAGATCTCAATATTTTGTTCATTTCACATCCATTTAAGTTCACCCTTTGTTAATATAATACTGCAACACTTGAATTATCAATTTTGAATTTATTTTAGCAGAAGAACAACAATACTTATTTCACAATTTTAGTCAAAACACCGCAAATTGTATAATCAAAGTATACAATTACAGGTTTAATTAACAATGTAAACCAATCAGACTGGTAACACTTCTGATCTAAACCAGAGTAGACTGCTCCAAACAAGTGTGTCCAGTCTATCACAAAGAACAGCCTACACAAATTTACAAATGAAAAGCTGTTAATTCAGACACATTTTTGGAAACATGATAATGTAACATGAGTGACAAGGGTTAAACGTATTACCTGGAGCAGACAAGTGGAAACAACGCAACCAGAAGCAGCAGTGCATAGTGATCCATTCTTGAACTGTAAGTACATGTAGAAGTGTCTAGGTTAATTATAATGCGTAGTGGCCCAGTTACCAACTAACAATATCAATAATTGTGCTGTTTCTCTTTGAAAGAAAACATAATTGTGTGGTGTTTAACCTCGTTGATGCCTGCCTCTTGAAAACACACTGCTTTTCATACATAGACAAGGACAAAAAGGTTTAATATAAATATAAAAACAATTTGTTTGCTGGGCAGATTTGAGTATTGAACAAAAACTGCAGTAAGGAAACCGGACTTGGTGTTGACACTTCTGATCAAGGTCATTCTGAAAAAAAATAATAAAAAAATCAAACAACAAAAGTGGCCTAAGTGTACATTGGGATGTGAAAATTTCGAAACAGAAACTTGAACTGCAACCTTGACTGTAGAAACAGCAAGTCTATGTACAAGACGTATAACTCCTTCACTAAGCAGTCCCAATGACACAAGGAACTGCATTGGCTCCTGGCTCCCTGTTGCCAATACCTCTGTAATCACTAGATCTAGAGGATATGTCACCAATTTCAATACGGAAAATAAATACATTTACATTTTGTTTTCCTCTTTTTTTTTGTTTTTCAGCTAAGACCCGAGTAATTCACTGTTCTCATTTTTTTCTACTGGAGGCCTGGTGTACAATATAAACCCAACTTTACCTTAACGCATAACATCTTCCATATTCCCTCTTACAAGTTTGGTACTTGATAAGAATTATAAATAAAACCAATAGTTTCACACATTAAAGCAACGTCATTTGTTGTTATTATTTAAAACAACATCACATTGAGCACAGTTTTTGTTTTTGGATTGATTAGTGTCTAAACTTAAAGGCAAGGTGGCAGTGTAGTTGCAATTATACAACTCCCAGCTATTGACGCTCCGGGTCGGTGGGAGTTGCAACTGATTACACGTTGATTCATGTAAAGATGCCGTCCAGAATCCAGGCGGGGCTTTAATCGGAAATATTTTCTGGCATGAATAAACACAAATAGATCGTAAATATATGCATAATGCGCAAATTAAAAACAATGTACGTGATATAATCTTGATATTAATCCAAAGTTTCTAACACGTCAACGGTTCATTCAAATATGCATGTTTTTGCAATGGAAAAAGCCGAGTATTCCGACGAATTTCCGAATTCGAAAACACGCTATAGACTATCACCGGAATCCTCGGCGAGATAGATCTCGTGTCTAATCAACCATTCGTAATATACCGAAACATCCGTAAGATAGATCAAATCGTCTATTCAAGACTTCGGCTTTCGGTTTGATAAGGGTTTTTTTTGTATTAAGTTTTTGTTTTGAGTATCTCTCCACAAATCATTCGCAAATTGATGTCCGTGATAACAGTAATTGTGTTTGTTACGATGTATTAGGTTGATTCAACTCGATTTCAAAGACATACGTGATAAATTAATTTTTGACATTAAAAATCGGTTAACAAGAGCTTTCAAGAAGAACTAAGCGGCATTGCCTGCACAAGCGATCTTTCTTTCTTTCTCAATTATTATGCGACCATACAAAATTTCCGAAGCATCACTAGATAACAACAGAATCTAATTCCCTACCAAGAACACCTTGATGCTACCACAGGTGGTAGATAAACCAAAAAAAATTTTTCACAAATAAAACATCCTTGTGAAAAGACGTTCTTTTGTGTTGGGCTACACGAATCACCTCAATTAACTCACAATGTTACGTATACTCCTTTTAACACATATAATGGCGAACGGAAAACATAACAGAAGTAAAAATATTTTGTGGGTGAAACCATAGTACCTCGTTAAATAATTGTTTAATCAATTCGCCTCTTTTCCTCCAACCAGGAACAACAGCGACCGTTGGTTTTTAAATCAAGGGGAAAAATCTGCAAAACTTCGCCAACATTTTTCTTACTTAACCCAGTGACATATTCCAGATTTTGTGCAGAAAGTTAAGTCTTCTATGTGCCTAAACTTTACAATGGAACTTGTGTTTATTGATAGCTCATATATCGATACGTGTCATAACGATAACCATTAATGACTATAAAGGCAATCTATTTTTTATTTAATGATAAAACAATTCCTCGAGTGGGTGGGGGCTTGGGCTATAAAAACTTTTTACTAGTGATCAAATTATATTCAAACGGTTTTACATTCGTTACCTGACTCGACCCAAGACTGCTGCCTTTAATTTGTGTGATCCAGAATATAGTTCATATATTTTAAAAAGGGTGCATTGGGTTTAATCAGTTCAGCAAATTAAGAGTTGTTTTGGAGTGTTTGATAAACATTATACACACCTGGAATAAATATTGTTAAACTTGATATACCCCTAGTATTGGCCACGGAAGCTTTTAAAAGTGTATAGACCGATTGCCGTAGTATTTTTATTCTATGGTAAGTGTCCTTCGGGTCTTCCTGTCATTCATCGTCTTTTCATAAAGACGCTTATATACACTCCTTAACCACTAACAAAGGGCTATTCTTGTAGAATTACACTTCAATTGGGCATTTAGTGATATATGTTGGGCTGTTAGATAATTATAATAAGCACACTTAAAGTAATATTGTCGCTCTAAATCTACTCCTTATGAAGGAGTACCGGTATTTCTATTGAAGTGGATAATTTAACATCGTATTTCACCTAGAAATTTTCTAGATAGAGCATACTGTCAGCTTTGCGTTTCTGCCATCCGAATATAATTGATGTTTATATATTGATCATGGTGTTGAATTATTGACTTGTTTATCTTTGGCCTGAATGACAGTGATAACATGAAGAAAGTGCAATCGCTCTATATAAACTCCAAGTACACCCTTCGGGGACTGATCTAGTAGAACTACGAATCAATTTCATACGCTGATTTGGCGCCTGAAACTGAACTTTGCCTCACTCTCCTATATCGCATTGCATGTATTTTACAGATTATTTCACCGAAATTCAGACAAAGTTCTCTCTATGATCAAATTGTGTTATGTTATATATACTCCTAGAACAGCTCCCTAGGAGTACATAGTAGATGACAGTATGCAAGAATGTAAATTGTACATTTATTGAAAAACATCGACCTTTCATTTTTAATACCTTTAATGTAAGTTTTATTCAATAGTTTTAATAACATTAAACTATTAACGAAAAACACGGTGCTTAAAAGTTGCTCCCACGGGGCTATGTTAGGAGGTTGCCATCATAAATTGAAATATGCGACATATTATGCATATAAACAATGCTAACCGCGATTTGATTACAAAGCAAATTGTTACACTGTTTGCGCAAAATTTTCTCTCTTTGTGGAAACAATCGCTTGAATTTCCCTTTTGTCGTAGAAGGAAAACACAAATTTAACGACCGACCGTCACATTCATACTCAGCCATATTTGATCGAGGCATTATTTCGTATTAGTGCGACAGTTTCATCGCCACTAGTTCGACCCTTCACGACATATAAATTTCTGCGCACGCGGCTGCATGTGAAATGTAGATTGTTTATTACTTTCACTAGAACACTTCTGGTCTTATAGCGCCTTTTCCGAAGTTTCGCAGTATCAACAACAACAGATCCGGTCAAACGTCTGGAAAGGCGTGATATGAAGTGTTATGCTTATTTGACAAACATTAAGGAAAATAAGCACATGTCATACTGTGTCACCGTAAATAGACGAACAATTGCGCACTTCACGGGCGGAAATGAATGAGGACATTGGAAAACGGTCCTATCGACCATCTTGAGTACATCATTTAGCTACCAGGATACGTCATATTGACCTTTTGTATTCAGAAATGTGTACATTTATCAACAGCTTTGTTAAATTTCATCTTGATAAAAGACGAATGTTATACAAAAGGGCATACATTTAATAACTTCCAAGTTCAACATGTAAAATGAAAGCGCCCTAGTCTCAAGTAGGAAGTGTCTTCATTAAATTAATATGTCGTCTTTATACTTTTTCGTCAGTTTGAACGAAAAGTGCACAACATGTATCAACTACAAGTATTTTCCTTAATTGTATACTTCTTACTCTAATACTCAAGTCGTATTAGATAATACAGGGTGCAGGATCAACGGGGTTCACACGCGTTTACACACGGGCTTGACAGAATGTAAACATTCCATTAAGAACTTTATTTTTTCAAATATCTCCTCAAGTTATTGAAATTTGTTTGTAAAAATCTTTAGTGCATAAAAACCAGTTTTTCTTGCAGTTTGTGTCGATATCTTGAGATTTAAGAATATCTAATTGAATACGTCTGAAATCGGTGCCAACATTTCAGGCTGCATGCAGCATTACCATGTATATAAATGATGTACAAATCAAATTTTCGGTCAAGAACGCAGGCTCATTAAATAAAGTAATTCTGAAGTGTTTTTTTATATTGCCATAAGCATAAAAACTGTCTTTTTTACACAAGTTAAAATTTTTACGAAAAATTGTTTTAAAAAGTTATTTGAATAACAGCACCACTTACCGGTGTGTTTACATCCATTAACATCCATTTGTGAATCCCCACTTCTAGTACTACTACTACTACTACTACTACTACTACTACTTCTACTACTTCTACTTCTTCTACTACTACTACTACTACTACTACTACTACTACTACTACTACTACTACTACTACTACTACTACTACGACTACTACTACTACTTCTACTACTACTACTACTACTACTACTACTACTACTACTACTACTACTACTACTACTACTACTACTACTACTACTACTTCTACTACTACTACTACTACTACTACTACTACTACTACTACTACTACTACTACTACTACTACTACTACTACTACTACTAATTCTACTAAAAAAGCCACAGGTTACCTTGATGCACAGCCTACAACACAGACTCACAGTTAGTGAATGGTTATCTGTGTGAGTGTAAGTTAACTCTTCCTGGTGGTATATTTTAAGTCATAAAACGTTTGAATTCTAAACTGAGCAACTAAAGCTCACATGATTTGTCATGTGACGGTATAATTTAGGCAATAGTGTCTTATTCAGGCCCGGATTAACCACAAGGCGAACTAGGCGGCGTACTAGGGCGGCAAGTTTATGGGGCGGCACCATGGGCTACGAAAAACATAAATAAATTTAAAAAATGCCTTCTTTTGGTTTTGGGTTTTGTGCCTCTAAAAAGACATCTGGTACTTGTATGACAAAACAATTGCAGCATAACGAAGGAAAAAGACAATGGTGAACAACGAAATTGTTCAGATGTATATCACCGATCATCGTTTGCTCCTTTCTGTGTACATACCTTGAATTTGGCTGTTGATGAAATGTTGCTTTCAGGCAATAGCCGTCTTTAATCTACTGCAACGTGTTTATGCATTCTTGTCTGCATCTACTCATCGTTGCGAAGTTTTAAATTGATATTTTTCCAATAAACCACTGAGAGAAACAAGATGGGAAAGTCGAATTGATGCTTTAAAGGGGCCTTTTCACAGATTGTAGCATGTATTAAAGTGTGCCATTAAATGCTTAATATTGGTTAATGTAAACATTGGATCTTAAAAGCTCCGGTATAAAAAGAAGAATACAATTTAAAATGAAAAGAAAAAAGTTACACTCATCTGGGCTCGAATCACTGACCCCTGGAGTCCTGGAGTAAAAGTCTACCTTATAGACCACTCGGCCATTCGTCCTCATACATTGCGTAATGTATTTAATACTTTATATAAGCGATCCTCGTAGTTGCACAATACATAACGACAACAACAGAACTATCCAAATTATTCAATCGTTTCGCGTTGCAACGCTTCATAATTTTCAGGTTATTTAATCGTCAAAAGATGCATATAATGGATATTTTAGATCATGGTAAATGTTCAGTATTACTGTTTCCTAACAAATATCATAACTACAGCGAAAATTTGCGAATTTGAAACAATTTTTTTAGAATTTTATCAATTTACCAAAACGCGAAAAGGTCCCTTTAAAACCTCTTCATAATCATGATATCTACGATGCTATTGCAGGGATTGCGGGTGAGACAAATTTTACAGTAGCATTTGGTGATACATCACGAACAGACACATAGGTGCTGCAAAAGCCATTTCTAGTTTAAAGTTTGTCGGTTGTGTGGTATGACGTGTTGTTTGATATCAACATGAATAGTAAACAACTTTGGGTAAAAGTATTAGAAAATTGCGCCATCAATAATATTGATGAAACAAAGAAGTTTCTCGTAAACCGCAGAAATGACACGAAGTTAAAAAAAAAGTGCAGCTGAAATTGCAGTCAATTTGGATATATAAGCATTTTATAACCAGAATCAACCCGTATCAGACGACAGAAGAAATAATGTATATACGAAGGAAATGACAACGAACCAATTCAGGATCCAAAAGACAAATTCAAAGTAAACTTTTACATCGCCTTTCTTGAGACAGAAATACAATCGGTTCAAGAAAGGTTCAATCTGATGCAACAAATAAGCTCGGTGTTAGGTTTCCTCTATGATGTTCACAGTTTGCAGAATAAAACTAGCAATGAAGTTGTTATCAAACATGTTTTTATTCTCGAGAAAGATTTGCAAAATTGAGACTTCAAACATTTATGCAGTTGATCTAAGCAGTGAACTGAAAGCCGTTTCAGGGCAAGTTGCGCGGTATAGATTGCCACAGTTTGTACTTAACTTTATATTAAAAACTAAAATAACATTATAGTGTCTCCAGCACTATATATAGTATAACCTTGCAAATCCTATTGACACGTCCAATTTCCGTGGCTAGTGGTGAGCTAAGCTTCTCGAAGCTTAAACTCATAAAAACATATATGCGAACATCCCTGTTACAAGAAATACATGTTGGACTAGCTACTCTGTCAAATGAACATGCAATTGATAGAGACATTGAACTGATGGAACTCGTTTCTACATTCTCGGGGGAAAAAAGCGCCAACAAATAATAATTTGAAATTACAACATAAACCATTATGCATATATAGATTCTACTGAATGCATATACGACTTTAAACCAACGGCAGCACATTTGCATTTGTGAAAGTAAATATTAATTCCATAATTAGTTGCCGTTGGTGCGGGTGGGGCCCAGTGCAACAGGTTCGCCAAGGGTGTCAAATACTCTGGCGCCGGCCCTGGCATTATTGTATGAGACA
The DNA here is from genome assembly GCF_020536995.1 of Dreissena polymorpha. NCBI lineage: Eukaryota > Metazoa > Mollusca > Bivalvia > Myida > Dreissenidae > Dreissena > Dreissena polymorpha. The sequence goes on from NC_068359.1 coordinate 80,474,153, forward strand.
TTGAGAAACTAGAACCAGTAAACACCGCCTTATATCAGTGAATCATTGGCCTTAACCCATTTAAAAAACAAACTTGGCCGACACAGCGAATAGTATTGTTAATGACAAACTTGCACATAATGTGACTTCTGACAAATACTGGCAATGAACATCATAAATCAGATGAATGATCATGCACAAGTGGTTAACATTCAACATTATCATCATAGTCGTGTTCTGGAAAAGTCTCGTTCTGGAAACTGACCATGTGCGTAAAGTGTCATCCCATATTAGCCTGTGCATTTGTTGACTCACTTTTTGTTTTGATGTTGTATGGACATTTTAAGAGTTTTGGGAGGGGGAGCAGCTGGGGGGGGGGGGGGGAGGGGGTAGCAGTGGGGTTTGGGATCGCATCTTATACCGATAACGTGTGTCTCACATGGGATGCCATCCTGGCATAAAATTGTTTTAACCTCATGTAAGTTATATCATCTTTAGATTTAACAAATGGAGTTCATAGCGGAACAAAATGTATACTTAATCAAACCGTTAAAACTATGTTTTAATTTAAATATCATGGCATATTGTGCTGGCCTTCGTATTTTGCCTTATGGATTAAGATTCCTTTTTTACTTTTGTGGAGGAATGCCCCTGGTCTGTTTCATCTCTATGATTGTTTGAAAAAGGCATTTCTAAATTTAATCAGTGAATGGTTGGTAAAAAATGCAAAGCCCGTCTGTTGATGCAAGCAGAGGTGCAGAACTTAAAAAAATATGTGCCTTGTTCTGGGAAAAACGGGCTTAATGCATGGGCATGTGACACTTTTTGCATTAATTTGATTTTTGCTACGAAGAGGCTTTTGTTAAACGAAAAATACCATAACAGCGGAAAGTTTATCCACAGATAAGCCTTTGCGGACTGATGTGCTAATCTAGGACGACATTTAACGCACATGCCAATAATTGATTGTCTTATTTTAAGGAAGTTTTATTGCTTAGTTTCAACAGGGAAAATGGGTCGATCGTTTTATGTAAATCTATGTTTTGATGGGGTGAAATAATGTCCTTTCCAGCAGGAAATTTAATGATCTCTTTTTAATTAAAGGCTATTCGAAATTAATGCATAAAGATTTCGTCTGCAAACGTAAGTTAACTTTTATTTCATATGTTTAGTATGATAAATCCAACAAAAACACATATTTTTTCTTTCCTTTTTTATCAACGTTTCGGCTTACGCCTTCATCAGGATAATACAAATAATAACAGAAAACGGATGTTACGTCATTGACTTAACGTACATTAAAATGCGGGAAAATGTACGTCAATAAAATGAACGTTAATTAAATTAAGCTTAATTTTTATTTCATATGTTTAAAATTTTGATAATATATCTTTGACTATATAAACCGCATTGAAAATACAGTTTGATTTTGTATGGATGTTTTCACATGTTTTGTTATAAATTTTCATTTTGTAAAAGCCGTTTCCAATTTACATCCTTAAAATGTGCAGGCCTACGACAGTTTATAAAAAAAAGTTTTGTACGCTTACGATGTAATTTTCGCAACTGTCGAAGAAGACTTTTTTCACAATTGTATTTTTTCCACGTAGAAGTATACGCCTGTAATAGTCCTAGTTACCCGTTTATTGTTTTTTAATACCTGCAGTGGCGTAGCTGCTATAAGGCCCAGGTGGCCCGGGCCTACAATTTTTGTTTGAAACATGAAAAAAATAAAACATGCTTCAACTTCGAAACACGCATTAAAATGTTGACCCTGAGGGGTGAGGTGTTAGAAATCTGCATTTCATATTGAACTAATCCTCAGACAATGTTTTCTGGTCGTGTTCAAACGACATATCTTCCAATTATCAACTCTACTTCTTTATATGTGCATAGATTCTAGCTCGATTCTTTTCCCGTGACTTGCTGTTACAAGTTTACATAGATCTACATGTAGATCTTCCTGTCTCCCTTGCAACACTACAGTTAGTTGTAATCGATTATCGTTGGATTTTGAAGAAACATTCCGAATGGTGTTTCTGACCGCGGAAATTTAAAATGGAGCACTTGCCCCCATATCCCGATCCATTGACTGAATCCGGATCGGTTCGGCCCCTTGATGCCGAACAAAAACAAAATTTAGTTCTCTGACATTGAGATAAACCAGTAAAATATCAAAGAAAAACAGGACAAAGTCTTATTATTTGTCTAGATATGCTTTAAATCTCACCACAGGCGTTATAGGATTAAAAAAATTTCCGGGGAAGGACCCACGAACCCCCCGTTTTTATGTATCATATCCGGGCCTACAGCTAAAAAATGCTAGCTACGCCCTTGACCTGGTATAGGATTCGTCATTTGTAGAGGTCGTTTAATTTAAACGAACGTCGTTCTGCGAAAAAATGGCTTAATGCATGTACGTAAAACGTCATCCCAGATAAGCCTATTCAGTCCGCGCTAATCAGGGACGATATATTCCGCCTTAACCTGATTTCCGAGTAGAAGAGACTTTTTCAGAAGAAAATTACCATAAAGACAGAATGTGCCGTCTCTGATTAGCCTGTGCGGTGTTTACGCGCGAGCATTAAGCCTCGTTTTATAGAGCGCTATACACGCTACCCAGTACACGAAGTACTAAATGTACGTTGTGAATAAATCAGCAAAACTGACAGAACATATACATAACGCTTTCCATCACACCTCGACGGACGAGATAAAAAACGGCACACCAAAAGGATTCAGACAATGATAAAGCAAAGGAATAGAAGTGTTACAAAAATACTGCACATAACCCTTTTCATAAACTATGTGTTTCACGAAGTAATGCTCATAGTTGATAGTTAAATTAATGCTGGGGTATTTAACTAACTTAAAACATTTATCCAATAATGTTGACATTGTTTATCGTTTTCATATTATGTTACCAATGATCATAGATTACACTTGAAGTAGGAAACAAACGCTTTATTTGAATGCGAGGTAAAAAAAATATTACGGTAATATAGGAACTAATTTTAGATTAACAAAATGGAGATTATTTACATGTATATTAAAGGGGCCTTTTCAAAGATTGTGTGATGTATTAAAGTTTGTCATTAAATGCTTTATATTGATAATTGTAAACATTGGATCTAAAAGACCTCCAGTAAAAACAAAACAAAAAATAAGAAAAAAGCAACCCTCTACTCAAAGTCTATCGCTTGGACCTATCGGCCATCCGCGAACATACAATGAGCGATGTACTTTATATAAGCAATCATGGCAGTATCACAAAATATAACGGCAACAACAGAACTCTCAAAATTATTCAATCGTTTCGCGTTGCAACGCTTTATAAATTTCAGGTTTTTTAATCGTCAAAAGATGCATACAATAGTTATTTTAGAGCGTTGTAAATGTTTGATATTTCTGTTTCTTCACAAATATCATAACTACAACGAACATTTGCGAATCTTAAACATGTTGCTGTTTTAATTTCGTCCATTTTCTAAAACGTGATAAGGCCCCCTTAAGTAAGACAATTAACTGTATTGAACACCCTCCTATTAGAATAATGACCTGATTATCTTTATTTATCTTATCTATTTTTTATTGATTAACAAAGACATGAAAACATATCAAAATACAATAATCAAAAACGTTAATTAGTAAATGATAATACATAGTAATGTATGAACAAAATATTACGTGCATTTTTCTTCTGATGTACATGATTATTTCAAGCTTGACGGCGAGATTATTTAAACAGGAAATAATTTTTCGCTTACATTTAATGCTCTCGATTTCAAGTGAAACTGTCTGGGCAATTGATTCGCTTCCGGCTTGCGTACATTCCTTGAGTTTTAGTAAGTCACGTGTACATATGTCAAGTAGAAAATATAACATCCTTCTTCCTGTTTTTCGTCAATTTCATTTTGTTTTTTCATGATGATGATGATGATGATGATGATGATGATGATGATGATGATGATGATGATGATGATGGTGATGATGATGGTGGTGATGATGATGATACTGATGAAGATAACGACGACGACGATGATAATGATGATGATGGTGATGATGATGCTGATGATGATGATTATGATGATAATGATGGTGATGATGATGGTGATGATGATGATGATGATGATGATGATGATGATGATGATGCTGCTGCTGCTGCTGCTGATGATGATGATGATGATGATGATGATGATGATGATGATGATGATGATGATGATTATGACGACGACGACGACAACGACGATGACGTCGACGATGACGCCGACTACGACGATGCTGCTGCTGCTGCTTGTGCTGAGGATGGTGATGATGATGATAATATGATGTTGGTGATAATGATAATAATGATGATAATAACTATAATAATGATAATGCTATTATTATTATTATTATTATTACTATAAATTATTATCATTTTAAATAATAATAATAATAATAATAATAATAATAATAATAATAATAATAATAATAATAATAAACATAGTTCAATTTTGTATAAGACAATATCAAGTGTATGATACCAAACAACATTCCAAACTATGTACATATTTCAAACTTGTTACCATCATGATGGTGTGCTCTCTTGGTATATATTTAGCTGTTGGTTCAAATCCCTTGTTTAATAAATGATTTCAGACCACTTTCATAATGATGTGGATACTGGTTACATGGCTGCCGACAGTCGTTGCTAGGTAACGGCTACTTACCCTATTGATTTCATGTTCAAACGGTTCAATGATTAACATTTATTTCAAACATCGAGTAAACTTGTTTTAAAGTGATTTTTTATGTAGATTTAATGTCTTTGTTGTATGTATTACTTATACCAATATAAAGGATAACTTGTTAAGTGTTACAAACAAACCAAAAAAACAGCAATAACTTGTTCCATAAAGGATCAAAAATGTTTAGTATCGCAAACTAGCTTCGTGATTTATAAATCACTACATTGCAATACTCAGTTGTAGTTGAGTAATTTAACGTGAATTATTTCCGCAGGAAAATAAATGTTAACAAAGTAGAACTTGATTTTTGTGGGAAATTTAAAAAATACAACCATATATTTTTTTGTCGAATCAAGTCAAGAAAAACTTCACATTTGAACAACGCAAATGTGTAAATATCATAAAATAACCACTGAGGCCAAAACTCCTTCCGTTTGAAAAGTTCTTTGTGCTATTGTTTTGAAGAAAGGTAAAAGGTCAGTTTTTAACACTCAAAGTGTTTTTAGTATTTTTGTTCCTGATTTAATTTCAGTGTCGGGACTTCTGAATATGATCACTTTACATTCGCACAGTCTTGGCCACCCGGCGTTTGTGCTTTAGCAGGCGAGGTGAGTCGTCCTCGTTTAGGGAAAATGGGGCGTAATGCATGTTCTTTAAGTGCCGTCCCAGTTTACCCCGTGCAGTCCGCATTAGTTGTTCTCGAATGCTTTTAGCATTAACCAGTAAATACGTAAAGCTCAAAGTTGTTCTTAATATAAGGGCTTTTATGTTAAAATATCTATAACATCAAGATCAATCAACTAAATACAAAGTTACAAACACAATACCTGTTAATATCGACATCGATTTGCCTGTCATTTGTTGAGAAATACTAAAAACAAAAACTATCTTTCGGAGGTTTCGAAGATAGTCGATGTATAACAATTAGTTTATTTGACAGGAGATCTAGCAACCTACGCGCAGAGATTTGATTGGTTCAGAGAAAAGCTCGATATAAAATCCCTGCCGTTAAAACCAACCACGTGATGATTGACAAGCCACGTTGTACATTAATTTTCCCGTTGTTATTTTAACGTTTTGTTTTGTTTAAATAAATTTAGGTGATTTTTAATTTATTTTGAACCTAAACCCATACACTATTTTCAATATGGTTTTCGATCCATGTTTGTATTAATACTTGAGTTGAGTTCAACCAATACGAACTTAATACCAATTATTTTTTCTAGATAATGGGGCCTAACATTAAAGTGGCAATGCTGATGCCCGTGTACTCTAATATAATAAATTTTAGTTATGGTCTTTGAAAACATGGCTTAATGCATTTGCGTAAATAGCCGTCCCAGGTTAGCCGGTATAGTCCGCATGGGCTAATCAGGGACGACACTTTCCATCTACACTGGATTGCTTTGTAGTGGAAAACTGTTCTTAGATAATATTAACCTCGTTCTGGAAAAATGGGACTAATGCATACATGTGCGTCAAGTGTCGTCCCAGATTAGCCTGTACAATATGCAAAGACTAATCAAGGACGATACTTTCCGCTTGTATTGGTTTTTTGTTTAATCGAAGTATCTTCTAAACAAAAATCTAGACTAGACCGAAAGTGTCGTCCCAGAATAACTTGTGCGCATGCATGAAGTCTAGTTTTCCCACGAACAAGACTCATTATTGCCCTGATGTATTTAAGGTTCATAGCTGCCAAGTGGACAGAAACATCACCACGTGGACCATACATGGACTCTGGTAACACTCAGGCCTAAAGCTCCCAATAAGCAATAAAAAGAGCCTCGCTACATGAAAGCAGGGTTTTATGCATGTTCGTTAAGTGTCGTCCCATATTCGCCTTTGCCGTCCTCAAAGGCTTATCAGTGCCGACACTTTCTGCTTTCGTGGTATTTTTATATTTAAGGAAGTCTCTTCTTAGCTTAAATCCAGTTAAGGCGGAAAGTGTCGTCCCTCAAGAACACCACAACAGGGTTATTTGTAACGACACTTTAGAAATATGCATCAAACCCCCGCTTTCTAAGAGCGAGTCTCAAATAATTACGGCATTGACTGAAAGACATCATATAGAACGGCCTGATATAATCTTTCACAGTTAATTACTTTCACAAACAACATCTCAACAACAAATCAGTCTGAGAATGGTATAAAAGAGTAACATATTTACATATTATTATATGTAAACTCCAACCAAATTTGTTCCTTAAATACCGGTAAGTATGTTTGTATTTGTTTGTGTAGTTTTTGTAAATATGGTTTTGAGAACGATGAACGAAAATAAAAAAATGCTTGGTAAGGTGTGAGTGTGAACAATTAAATGCATAAAAAGCAAAATGATTGCAAACAATTAAGCACATAGACTTTTAAGTTTTAAGTAATGGCCTTACGGACTCGGCACGTGTATGTTATAGGCCTACGAACGGTAGCCATGAGGGTCCTTATCACTGCAGCGAAGAGCCATTCGATGAGAACCAAATTGCCGTAAGATTGCAGTCATCAATTATCTTGCTATACTATACTTGAACAGAATGCTGAATACACACGAGCAGTACTCTGGGAAAATTAGGCTTTATTGGTGTTATTAAAGTGTCGTTTCAGATTAGCCTGTGCAGTCCGCACAGGTAAAACAGAGAATACACTTTCCGATTTTACGTACGTTTTTAAAGAAAGTATCTTCGCATCGAAAATCTTCTCCAGGCGAGCAGTGGATAGTGTCGTAAATAATTAGCATGTGCGGACTGCATAGGCTTATCATGAGCGAGACTTATATGTTTCCAGCATGCCAATCATAGTCAATAAACAAATAGGTTAAAGCAAATGCAACACAATTTGGTAACTTGTTTTTGTCGGTTAACCTATATTGCACAAAAAGAACTCGAAATAAAGTATGCCACATATTTGTCATGAATATTAACAACCTGTAAGTTATTATAAATTCAAATTTAAGTATAACGAAATGGGAACGGCAACTGCACTCGTATTTATGGCAAGTAATAGAATTCCTTATTACGACAATCCAATCAATCATGTGATAGGTTTTTACAATGCCACGTTCTGATCTATTGTCGCTAAGAAGGAATATATTTGTATTTAGTTCCTGTCATTATGCCCCACTCATGTGTCTTGTTATATGAAATAATTGAGTCTTGTTCTGAGAAAACTGGGCATAATGCATGTGCGTAAAGTGTCGTCCCAGATTAGCCTGTGCAATCCGCAAAGGCTAATCTGGGACGACACTTTCCGCCTAAATCGGTATTTGCTAAGAAGAGACTTTATTTGAACGTGTCATAAAAGCGGAAAGTGTCGTCCCTGATAAGCCTGTGCGGACTGCACAGGCTAATCTGGGAGGATACTTTACGCACATGCATTAGGCCCAGTTTTCTCAGAACGAGACTCAATTTATGTCCCGATGATGCCTTTGGAAGTTTATTATTCCTTTAGATAATAACTTTAGAGCATATACACATGTTATTCTCGGAAACAAACTGAACTCAAGTATTGGTATAGACGTGTTAGAACTTTCGATGGAAACACGTGGTAAATGTTGTTGTTGGCATTGATTTGAATGTGTTTTATTTAAAAACACATGGTATTTACAGAAACTTAACACATTAAGCCATAGAACCATGCGATATTACATGTTGTAATTGTATGCTTTTTGTATAAATACAAATGACTTCTTCAAACAAAATACACATTGGAAAATTTATCTTTTAAAATAGAAATTGACTTCTTTAAAAAAATACATATTGGATAATTTCCAATTGCATAAGTTGGACTTGCAGTGCAATGTAAGCATTTTTAAAAGCATGTGATGCATTAATTTCTTAACAGTCAGTCATTAAATTATTGTAATGCAAAATTCTTCTAAAACAATGCTTTAATACTAGGTTTACAATTGTAAAAATAGTATGGAATTTAATTTCGAATTAGTGCTTATAATTGATTATACATTCATTATACTGAACTTATTATTTGTAAAATACACGCAATTATGTTTCCTTAATGTTTCTTACATACGTCTGTTTTTCAGAGTCTTAAAAACGAACTTTTGATCTACTGGCCCAATCTGTTTAAAGATACGGAAGCAGACCGGTTGTGGTAGGTCATTCTTATTTTTTTATTCAACTGCTTAACCTTTTTTAGAGAAAATAAACTTACTTTATATACGGTAGATGAACAGGTTGTTCAAATAGTTACAAATGGGTATCCTACCTTAAATGAATTGTTAACATAAGTATCGTATCACATTTTACACAACAAACGCAACTATATACTTATAAGGACACGGGATGCCATGTATAAACGCTTACTCACATGATCAGAAATTCTCGGTAAAGCGGTATTCAATATATGGTAATGGAAATGTTATTATGAAAAGAAATGCAACGTGCAGAACGGAAAATGATAAGGGCACCATCCTGTCAAGCAAACAAACAAAACTCAAGGTACACCACCAATACAAGAACGTTTACATCAAAGATGAAAAGAGCAAAGATACCTTCCCAACGAAGTAAACCTGCGTACAATTGTCATCCTTATCGGAGGCGACAATGTCACTCTTCATGGCAACAGACTCGTGGCGACACAACGAGAAGACGACGGTGCGCAGTGAACCAAGATTCATTTCAGAGACGAGACGAGACAACGCGAACGAACGCACCGGCGTCCACCACACCGCCTAGACAATCGAGAGACAACCGAAAGACAACCGAAGACCACATACGACACCGCTACAGTAATGATGGTCGAGGTGGCCGGGCTGATCGGGACACCTAGCATACTCATCGTGATTACTACAGACGCTAGGTAACATGCGGTTATTGGAACCCAAACGGTGTTAACAACGCCAAATGCTCGGAAACTATATGATTAGAAATCAGTTTTAAATTCCATTGAGATTGACATAGTAGGATTAGCAGAAACACACTTAAGACGAAATGAAATATTCCAATATACGGATATATATGGTATGGAAATAACAGAAAGAGTTTCACAAAAGAGCCAGTGGCAGTCATAGGCGCTCGATGTCAATGACAATGTTGTTTGTTTTTATTTATTTATTTATTTTTTAGTTACCCGTTGTTTATTATAATGCATACACATACTAAATTAATAAAAATCTTCCGACAAAACGTTTTCTTAAAAAAAGATAGTTCGACTATGTACATAAATATTGACAGGGACCTATACAAACAAATATTGAATACACAGACCATCAAAGGTATCTTGGACTCAACATGCGACTCGTACAACTGACGGAACATTTGTTCCTTGTTCTGAGAAAATTGGGCATAATGTATGTGCGTAAAGTGTCGTCCCAGATTAGCCTGTGCAGTACGCACAGGCTAATCAGGGACGACACTTTCCGCCTTTATGGTATTTTTAGTTTCAAGGAAGTCCCTCCTTACCAAAAATCAAGTTTAGGCGGAAAGTGTCGTCTTTACGCACATGCATTTTGCCCAGTTTTCTCAGAACACGACTCATTTATGTATTACCGCTACATTTGTAGCTAACCCAGCAACACGTGCCCTAGAGTTACTCATCTCCAAAGATAAAACGTTCGGAGGAATGCCGCGTGTTTTCTTTAACGAGCTCTACGATACAATAGTATGGCCGATTATCAGCTACGGCGCCGCCATATGGGGAGCTAGGGAATTACCATGCATCAAAGCGCAGGAAGATACTTCCTTGGGGTTTACAGGTACACACCGAATGCGGCTGTCAATGGCGATATGAGCTGGGAACCACCTATCGTGCGTCAGTGGATGTGCATAATGTTACACTATTTCCGCTGTGTGAACATGGACAGCACGTGACACGTGACTGAACAAGCGTGTTTTCGTTTGGTCGTATCGTAGCCGCAAACATTAAAAAAATGCTTATTTAGACATAGAAAATATAGTGTCATAAAAAACATCGATGGCATATATTCTGACAATGTAATAACAAACTCTACATGCAAACGGATAACCGACCAAGAATTACTCTTATGTTTGAACAATATAAAAACGATTGGAAAACAAGTGTTAACACCGCAAGAATCGTACGGAATAAATTAAGAACTTATAAGACATTTAACTAATGTTGAAACTGAGCTCTATTTTAAATATTATAGTATGTCAAGAGTAAGATGAAGTTTAAGAAGAAGTGCATTAGATTAATTTAGATGCCCGTCTGCACACTTTAGAATAGAAACAGGCAGATACGAGGAAGTACCCGAACATGAACGGACTTGCTTTCGCTGCCTCACATATATAGACAATGAAGAGCATGTGATAATGCACTGCAACTTGTATGGCGGAATTCGCCAAGATATGTTTGATGATATTTTTAATATTAAACCTGGTTTCTTATCGCTAGATACTTCAGATCAATTTTGTCAGCAAATGTCTAATGAGTCCTTTGTTGAATACACTGCCTAAGCCTGCAATGAAATTCAACTGAACCTTGTTTTAATCATATTTATAATTGTATGTACAGAAATAAGACTAATCCGTCTGTCTGTCAGTCTGTCTGTCTGCAAATGACCACATTAAAATGAACACATCAAACATGATGGCCATTAATTCATTAAATGTATCTATACATTTTAGAGTGCAGCAATATGAAGACTATTTTACTTTACACAATACTGCCAGAAAAGTCTCTTTTATAAACAAATACAATTATAACATTATTTTTGTCTAAATTTTAGGGACCATGAATGGACGAAACACGGTGTTTGTGCCAAGGACGTTCCTGCCACAAATGGAGAATACAATTACTTTAGCAAGGGGCTTGAACTCAACAGGAAGTATCCCCTGCTCCAGTAAGTGAAATGGCAAAACACGCAATAAAAATTACCCCAATGTTCATATAGGTACATGTTTATATTTTTTAACATAACTCTAACATACCACGTGTTTTAACAAATAGCAACTTGTCATACATGACGGAATTTAAGAAGATGGGGAGATACGTAGATCTATATGTACTTTCTCTCCTGCGGACGCAATCTTTGTTTGTCTTTTATTTAATAAAGGCAAGTGATAAGTAATTGCCAATCCACACATGACAAAAAAGACACAACATTTACATGTAAAATACATGGCTATATAATGCATACATATATAGTACCGACAAAGAGGTAATTGATTATAATTAATCTGCTGAATGGTTGAATAGGTCACCATGACAGTCCACATCTCTCACTGTGAATTAGTATGTTTTAGACAATTTAGATCTTACTGCGATAAAAGGAATAAACATTTGATAATGTACAGAGATGTTCTTTTAACGGGAATACACGCTTGATGCAGAGAACACATTATTTATTTAGATCATAGAAGTCTTTTTTGACTTCGATGTTTTTCAAGGGGCATATCAACTTTCAATAATTTTTTTTTGTATATTCAATATATGGGATTTAAAGTTATTTTAATGTGTGTGTTTAACTTTTAATGATATTGTGGTATTATAAACTTATAATGCGTCGAAATATTTTATTCATTTTTTTTGTTGGGGGGAGGGGGGTGCTGGGTAAAATAACAATTCAAATACTGCTTGATATAAACTCCAATGGGTTGATTATCTGTTCTCATACATGTCATGTGTCTAAATTTTCAATCGCTGAATTAAACTTTTTTAGGGGCCTTTTCACGGTTTGGTAAATTACAAAATTGAAAAAATTGTTTCAGATTCGCAAATTTTCGTTTTAGTTATGATATTTGTGAGGAAACAGCAATACTGAACATTTACCATGCTCTAAAATAGCCACTATATGCATCTTTTGACGATTTAAAAACCTGAAAATTATAAAGCGTTGCAACGCGAAACGATTGAATAATTTGGAGAGTTCTGTTGTTGCCGTTATATTTTGTGAAACTACGACAATTGCTTATATAAAGTAAAAAATACGACCATTATAGTATGAGCACAGATAGCCGAATGGTCTCAGCGATAGACTATTGACTCCAGGACACCAGGGGTCAGTGGTTCGAGCCCTGTTGAGGTTTACTTTTTTTTACTTTTTTAAATTTTATACTTCATTTTTTACTGGATCATTTTAGATCTAATAGTTACATTTATCAAAATAAAGCATTTAATGACAAACTTCAATACATGCCAAAATCTGTGAAAAGGCCCATGTAATTTCACCTTACCTCGTACAGAAGACACATTTTTCATATTTCATGGATAAAGCAAGATCACGCGGTGACCGTGTATTTCCTATATAAGGTAAGTTGTGGTTAATCTCCAGTCAGTCAAGCAAATGTAAGCGCTTAATGACGTAAACTTTATGAACAAGATGACGTCATCAATGCAGCTTAGTGCTGTAACAAGAATGATCATGGCAGGATACACTCGTTTAGTTGTCATCTTCCTGTGTATATTTATTTCATGTAAAATTGTCGATGGAATTCCAGTTAGTTGCAAAAACTTAATACCCTTTTGATTGGATTTTTTTTATCTTGCAACAAATATCGTGTAGAAAAGGGTTTCTTCATTTCATTTAATTAATACGCATATACATATTATGCCGACGTTTATTATTGTTACTATTGCCCATTTCATCTGTTCCTCTGACTAGATAAACTCCAATCAATTCTTGCCAGGCGTAGTCAGATTTTTTTTTATGTTATAGGGATTTATACACTTAATACAAAACGTATACACCGGAAATCGGCAACAAACATATCGGATTATATTAAAACCCGTCCGAGCCATAATCTTGATATGCTGATAACATACACGTTCTTAAGACAATATAATAAAAGTACAATTTCGAGCAGAAATCTCGATGTGCTGATAACATACACGTAATTTTGACAATATAATAAAAGTAAAATTTAAGAGCCGCGATCTTGATGTGCTGAATACATACACGTACTTTTTACAATATAATAAAAGTACAATTTAAGAGCCGCGATCTTGATGTGCTGATTACATACACGTACTTTTTACAATATAATAAAAGTACAATTTAAGAGCCGCGATCTAGATGTGCTGATTACATACACGTACTTTAGACAATATAATGAAAGTATAATTTTCGAGCAGGAATCTTGATGTGCTGATAACATACACGTACTTAAGACAATATAATGAAAATACAATTTAATTCACTGCATAATCTCTCATATACTATCATTTAAGGATCCTGGAAGTTGCAGGCATAACACCAAATAAGACGACTTATTACACCGTAAGTTTTCTGTGTATTTGGAAAGGTATTTATATTATTAATGTGAGACAGTTTCAAGTTGCTTCTTCTACCAAGATGAAGTTTACAAACACATTATTCCAGACAACAACATATCATGATAGTAATATAGTAACACCGTAACAGCTTATAGTATTATGAATTCGATAGTTGACACAAGCGAAAACATCAATCAAATAGTATGCCAGCTACCAGACACCTTTTTGCACTTCACCTGCTAATGAGCTAAGTTTTGACTTTTATGTCCGCAATATTGAACAAATTCGGGCATTGAGAAAACGCGCTATTAAAAAGTAAATTGGTACTTATATTTACACAAATGTAAAACATTAAAACATAATCGCATACCCCTTAACTATCTAAAGATTAATTTATTGACAACCCAAATTAAATCAGTAGATGAATATTATAGATATGACATATTTTATATTGGCGCATTTATCGCCATGTTATATTCTCACGTATTTATGTGTAAGCAAGTGTTTAATGCGATAAGCTTATTGATTAGATTAATGTCATCAAAAAGACGTTTTTGAGTATCTCTTACAGATTGGTCAAGTGCATGACGCAGTGAAGAACACCACTGGGGTTGAGGCTGTCTTTATGTGCTATTGCGTTAGAAAGGTATAGAGCAATTTTAATACCCTAAATAATGCGATAATACAATCTAGTATGTGAAAATCCATATTGGATAATTCACATAATACCATTTCATTCGTTGAACATTTTACCATTACTTACACATTGAAATTCAGAGGGCGACAATGCGATAGTGCGATAGTACGATGGCGACAATGCGATAGCACGATGGCGACAATGCGACAACGCGATAGAACAATGGCGACAAAGCGATAGTCATCGTACTGTATTGTAGCACAGCCGTCATCGTACTGTCGAATTGTCGCCATCGTTCTATCGCACTGTCGCCATCGTATTGTCGCTTGTCGTCATCGTATTATCGCATTATCGCATTGTCGCCATAGTACTATCGAATTGTCGACTATCGCCTTCCGGTACACAAACTATTCTTATTGCAGAAACAAAATATTTAGATCAGTAGATGACTTTATAAAGATGTACTTTGAAAGAGGTAACAGTTATAATGAAATCATATTCTTACTAAGTTATAGACTGGGTATTGGTGTAAGGCATGCCGAACTGTAAAGCATTTTTAAAAGTAGCTCCATCTAGGAAAAAATACGATGTGCGCATGTGTACCGGAAGGCGATATACGACAATGCGACAGTACGATAACGACTATGCGACAGTGCGACAAATGCGATAATACGATGACGACAGTACGATAACGCGATAGCACGATGGCGACAGTACGATATGACAATCGCTTTGTCGCCATCGTACTATCGCGTTGTCGTACTGTAGTCATCGTATTATCGCATTGTCGCAATCGACTATCGCACTGTCGCTATCGTATTGTCGCACTGTCTTATTGTCGCCATCGTACTTTCGCATTTTCGCCAGCAAACTATCGCATTGTCGCCATCGTACTATCGAACTTTGGCATTGTCGGCCTCTGGATTTTATGTGTAACCATGATGGCCCTAACGGTATACCGTAAAACACATCTCGCGTATCCTACTCGTCATCGATCTGACCCTATCCTAGACTGAAATCTTTATGGAGCAAAGGGCGTTTGCCCTGCAAAGTTCACGGATCTCGGTACCATAAGTCAATAAAACGTATGAAAAAAAACATGTTTACCGTTCGTGTCGTTACATTATGCTTCAAAACTAACTGTCCAGCGCTGTTTGAAACCTTTGTTTACCTGTGTGCCCTTTTAAGACTAAAACAAATTGTAAGACTTAAATTATGCATTTTTAACATGAAAATTATTGTTAACATTTGAAATTGTTTTTACTCGATTTTCTTTCAAGTACTTTTTCACGTGTGTTGATTTGTTGTACCATTTGCTAATTCCTCGTCAAAATTGTTGAAATCATCTAACCTTCATTAATATTGATTTACCTCTGATCCTAATCGATTTTCTGTTTTTGACTCTTTATCAACATTCCTACAAAAATAGTTCGAAGAGTGCGTGACTTTCGAATGAATTAACATTGAAGAGAAGCATGATAATCTCACATGTGTGCGCGCTAAAATTTCGTAATCGGTCAGGGGTATAATTACACTTAAAACTATTGGGTCAGCACCTCCGATGTAATAATACATTAGCGGCAAAATACAATTAGATAAAAGCCAACACATGGACAACTAGATCAAACAATCTTATGATATACATGAATATATACATTCGACAAATAATTATAAGTTTATTTACAAAAGCCTTATATTGGAGTTGTAATGATTTACATAAATGAACCAGATAATATTAAGACAACACGTAGTTGTGTAATTATAGGTTTGAAATCATAGGTGTTTAATCAAAGGTGCCTCTTCATAGTTGTGTAATCATAGGTGTGTACTCATAGTTGCGTTATCATAGTTGCCTTATCATAGTTTTCTTATAATAGTTGTCTTATAATAGTTGTGTTATCACAGGTGTGCTCTCATAGTTGTGTTTACATATGTCTGTTATCATATTTGTGTTATCTTATGTGTGTTAGGATATGTGTGCAATCATAGGTGTGTAATCGTAATTGTGTAATCATAGGTTTTTAATCATAAGTGTGTAATAATATGTGTGTAATCATAGGTGTTTAATCATAGGTGCGTAATCTTAGGTGCGTACTCATAGGTGCGTACTCATTGTTGTGTAATCATAGTTGCGTTACCATAGTTGTCTTATCATAGTTGTTTTATCATAGTTGTCTCATCATAGTTGTCTTAAAATAAGTGTGTTATCACAGGTTTGTTTTCATAGTTGTGTTATCATATTTGTGTTATCCTATATGTTCTTTCTGTTCTTTTCTTTATCATTGGTGCGTAATCATAGGTGCGTACTCATAGCTGCGTAATCATAGCTGTGTAATCATAGGTGTGTAATCATAGTTGTTTTATCATAGTTGTCTCATCATAGTTGTCTTATAATAAGTGTGTTATCACAGGTGTGTTCTCATAGTTGTGTTTACATATGTCTTATATCATACTTGTGTTATCCTACATGTGTATGTATGTTATCATAGGTGCGTTATCATTCTTTATAATGAAATCGAAAATCCACATGTTACCATTTTTTTAGTTCTAACTTGTGTTGTGTTGTATTTTCAGAGACGCATGCACCCAGAAAAACGTTATATCCTGACCGAGATTCAGATCTGCCTCGATAAAACGAAGTTCACTCCAGTTGCTTGTCCTAACGTACAAATTTAAACGAAACAGATGTCCTGGTTTCTCCAAATGTCCCAAACATTTCTCGTATCCGCCAATACAGTATGGTCCCGACGAAACGATCTATTTCGAAAGGTTTGGGGCGTTATCTGGTATATGATAAACGTGGAAAACAGCAACAAATAAAGACAATGCATTCGTTTCAATATATAATATATAGAACATATATTTAAATACGTGAAGATTGTATACATTATTTAAATCTTTACAACAAATGTATTTTCATTTCACAAGTACATGTAGGAATGGTAAAAAAACACAAACTATTGCGCCTTAATACGCCATAATAATGCCCAATCAGATTTGACCTTATGTCAAAGGTCAAGTACACAATAAGGGATTACAAAGGCACCAAAACACATCACTTGGCTCTGTCGTTGAAGTTATTGTATTATTATTTTATTATACATTATCGTCCTCCTTTGTACATGTTTATTTTGTTTTCTATGTAGCATTACGATTGTTTTGTAGCATTTAGGCATTATAATGTATTCCATTTTTAATCATCTGATAGTGCATGAAGTCTCTTATGTTTGAGTATTTTTTTATGCGTTATCAAAATAAACTTGTTCATTTTCAGTAACTGTATTGTTTCATCATAATAATTACATCATTTTAAACAAACAATGGTATTTTTAATATATTAAAAAGCTCGCACATATAAAACACCAGTTCACAAAGCTTCTTATTCAGTGTAATGCCACTAACATATAGCTTTGAGCAATAAGAGACTATAGTATGTAACTCTTCGAATCCTGGTTCACAATACTGTCTGCTATGTTTCAACGTCGCATTATGCAATTCATTCGAGACACATCTTAGGGATTTCGATAAAGAAGAATGGCAGAGAAAGGGGCTCCTTTCATTTCTAGTCTGACAAATTCCCTACGTCGTCGTGTGTTCTGTGTGCACATCAATGTCGGCCATTGATTCCAAGTTATCTGTCAGTAGCTGGGATGTCCTTGACAATGATTATTTTTGGGAATTTCAATTAATTCCCTTATCCATCCTGATGATAAATTTCTTCACTCCACGCTTTACACGAGCAATTCGTTGGTACGGGTATTTCAAGAGTCTCCTTGACAAATGCTCTTGAGCCATCAGCGTTTGGACAGGTTATTTTTACCTTCCTGTATCTGATATTCATTTCTCTACATTGGACGCACGAACGTTCAAAGGCACTTGGATTGTTCGGATCTACGCGGGTAAATGTTGAGCACATCCCAACGCACTGTCGTGTGAGAATCCTTTTAGGAACACAGTTCTTGTAAGAAATTATTTGTGACGAAAGTTTGCT
This sequence comes from Dreissena polymorpha, assembly GCF_020536995.1. Taxonomy (NCBI): domain Eukaryota; kingdom Metazoa; phylum Mollusca; class Bivalvia; order Myida; family Dreissenidae; genus Dreissena; species Dreissena polymorpha. The sequence goes on from NC_068359.1 coordinate 80,492,676, forward strand.
CTTGCATGGATGAGATTCGATTGCTGTCACAAGCAACACTCCAACGGTTGACGTCCATACAAACAATGAGTACAGGTTGCATCTGGGTAGACGAATGCTCCTGAAAGAATCATTCACATAATTAATTCTCTATTTACAGTCATTATGTTGATATCTTAAATTTAAAACAAAAACCAAATATAATAGTTCAATGAAGATATAGACCTTTATATAAAATACATAAAGTTGGGATAGTCTTCATGAACATTTGCCTTGTGGATCGTCAAAGCAATTTAATAACAAGCTTTTACTTAGAACATCGTCTGTGGGATTTCATAACGGCACATGCACACTTACATATACAAAAAAAAGAAATCAACCATGGGTTAACCGACAATATTAACTATGGGCGGAGCTTACACGTTTAAAGCCATCGCTGAAAACTAGCATTTGAACCGATACATTCACCCCCAGTGTGATCAGCGAATGTTTTACCATCGCTGAAAACTAACAGTTGAACCGATTCATTCACCCCAGTGTGATCAGTGCATGTTTTACCATCGCTGAAAACTAACAGTTGAACCGATACATTGACCCCCAGTGTGATCAGCGCATATTTTACCATCGCTGAAAACTAACAGTTGCCGATACATTTACCCCCAGTGTGATCAGCGCATATTTTACCATCGCTGAAAACTAACAGTTGCCGAGACATTTACCCCCAGTGTGATCAGCGCATATTTTACCATCGCTGAAAACTAACAGTTGAACAGATACATTTACCCCCAGTGTGATCAGCACATATTTTACCATCGCTGAAAAATAACAGTTGAACCGATACATTCACCCCCAGTGTGATCAGCGCATGTTTTACCATCGCTGAAAACTAACAGTTGAACAATTACATTGACCCCCAGTGTGTTCAGCGCATATTTTACCATCGCTGAAAACTAACAGTTGAACAATTACAGTGACCCCCAGTGTGATCAGCGCATGTTTTACCATCGCTGAAAACTAACAGTTGCACAGATAAATTGACCCTAGTGTTGGGATTTGTTCCACTACGTAGATATACGCAAACTCCATTTAGTGAGAGCTTTAAATCATGCAAGTTCATGTTTTTCGTTGTCGTTACCGATGCATTAGTAAAAGCGTATCCAATTGACTTGAAACAATGCGTATTGCTGTTGCTTTTGTTATTGCACACATTCAGCAGTATGTTTGTAATATTAATGCATCCACTTGCTCGCTTTTTTGTGCAATCTGTAACTGATCGTTAGGGGTTTTAAAATAGAGTATGAAGATATGTACTGAGTATTGTTGTATATGTATAGGAAACACCATGTTGGTTGTTTTATATTATGTTACAATCTTTGGAATGTCAATCTAACCCACCGCCCGGCTCTCTGATGTCTTCTGAAATACCGTTAACTTTTCTTTAATCCATAATTCACATGTCAGAAAAGTACAAAATGGACACAAATACATTATTATTAAAATTATCATTTTGAACGGTTTAACAGTTTGACACATATTTTATATTTAAGGGGCCTTTCCACGTTTTGACACATTGACACAATGGAAAATAAGAATCGCAAGTGTTCGTTGCAATTATGATGTTTGTGAGGAATAGTAATACTGAATATTTACCATGCTATAAAATATCCATTATATGCATCTTTTGGCGGATTTTAATACCTTGAAAATTATAAAGCGTTGAAACTTTAAACGATTGAATAAGTTGGAGAGTTCTGTTGTTGTCGTTATATTTTATGAATCTAGGAGGATTGATAACATAAAGTATAAAATTAAATGTGGGAATGTAGCTCAGTGGTAGAGCGCTCGCTTTGTGATAGGCCCGGGTTCAATGCCCGGCATCTCCATAATATTACAGGTCGGGCCGCAAAGACCTCGTGAAGAGGCATGTAGGAACTGTAAATAAACTGTGATCACACGTGAGAACGAATGGCCGAGTGGTAAAAGCCATAGACTTTTACTCCAGAACTCCCGGTGTCAGTGGTTCGAGACCAGATGAGAGTTACTTTTTTTTCTTCAATTTTATTCTTGCTTTTTACTGGTGCTTTTTAGATCCAATGTTTACATTTATCAATATAAAGCATTTAATTACAAACTTTAGTACATGCCAAAATCTGTGAAAAGGCCCCTTTAACTTGAAAAACATTCGTACAGCTGTTGTCTTCTTTTGGATGCTATAAATTTGAGGTAACTACATGAAAAGTGTTTTCAAACAAATATCAAATACGTTTCTTATTGCTCAATGTATTCTATACAATATTGTAAAATAATTATTTTTTAACAGTTGTTTTAATCTTCTGACACAATACAATTCTGGAGTTAAGTTCTTTTTGAACCTGTTTTAATCCATTTATGCCTAGCGTCTAGAAAAAAGGCCTTGGCATACAGCGTAGACCCAGATGAGACGCCGCAGCGTCTCATCAGGGTATGCGCTGTTTGCTTAAAGGAGTTATGTAAGAAATATTCTAAATATAGAAATAAATATACTAGACATCCCTAATTTTGGAAATAAATTGATCCAATTTAGAAGGATGGGAGAGTCCACTAGGTATAAATGGGTTAATTGAAACAAATAATACATTCAAAAAGATGTGCACATTCGTATGTAAATTACGCCAAAAATATACTCACAGGCAACGACCATTGATTGTATCCATCATGCAATCACAAATGTTAGCCACATTGAACATGGCCATTTACAGACACAACAGTTGCGCGTAAATGATCAACAACCAACAGGTCATTCGCGTAATAACAACCTTTTTATAGTGGTCAAACTTCACAGACAAACAAACCTTTTTGCACTCGATACGGAGTCGACCTTTCTGAACTTGTTTGATACGGGAGATAGGCTTTATATCGAAACGTGCTCTGGTGACAGTAAAACGAGTCTAGTAACGGCAGCGTGACACTCTTCAAACATGACAACTTACGTGAATCAAAGCACTGACAGTACTGGTGTGACGATGCTTTTGAGAGGATGGATATAAAAGCATCAAGTTAAATTTATCTACATCACCACAATCACCACAACTGTGTATGTTGGTACGAAAACAAAAATTTGGTACAAAAATTTTGCGAAAAAAATTTGGGTATGAAAACAAATTTGGGTAGGAAAAAATATTTGGGAACAAAAAAATTGGGACCGAAAAAATTTGGGTACGAACAAAAAATTGGGGATGAAAAAAAATTGGGTACGAAAAAAAATTGGGTACGAAAAATTTTAGGTACGAAAAAAATTTGGGGGAACGGGAAAGTAGTACCTGTGGGGAACTTGACCCACACTCGCACATTTTCGGCCCTTTCCGTCAAACATCAGATAAGTTCCTCGAAGGCAATAGTATGAATACACATTTCGGAAGCGGTAATGCGGTCCTACCTACGCGCGTCAAAATGTAAGCGAAATATGAACACAAGTCTGTCAGGAATGATTGAATTAACGAAGAAAATCGTGTATTGATGTAAGTTTTTGGAAGAAATGTGCAGAAAATATATTAAACAAGAGCTGTGTTTGTGTGTCTGAGCTGCGCAGCTTTGAACCCATATATTTTACCTGTGACCTTGAAGGATGCCCTTGACCTTTCACCACTCAAAATGTGCAGCTCCATGACATACACATGCATGCCGAATATGGAGTTGCTATCTTCAATATTGCAAAATTTGACCTTTGACCTTGAAGGATGACCTTGACCTTTCACCAATCAATATGTGCAGCTCTATGAGATACGCATGCACGCCAATATTGAAAAAGTTATGGCCAATGTTAAAGTTTTCGGACAGACAGACAGACGCTTTATATTTGACATTTGACCTTGAAGGATGACCTTCACCTTCACCTTTCACAACTGAAAATGTGCAGCTCCATGAGATGCACATGTATGCCAAATATCAAGTTGCTATGTTCAATATTAAAAAAGTTATGGCCATTAAAGTTTTCGGATGGACGGACAGACTGACACACTGACTGACTGACTGACAGTTCAACTGATATAGACCACCCTGCCGGGAGCATAAAAAGCAATGGCGATATTTTTCTCAGCCACATAATTGTTAATAGTTTGATATCACAAAATGAAAGTGAAAGTAGAACTGTCAAAAATGACAACCTGTCAACGTGTTGTTTTTGCTGGCACGAGAGGGCGATTACACTCAATGTGTTCACATTTTGACCATAGGCTTTGTCAATGACCTTTATAGTATGGGTAGCTTTGATATTATTTATTGCTATCATGTAACTGCATGATTGTGTATATGTTTACAATACAAAAAGCATAAATAATGCTATAAATATACTGATTGAGCTTATAATAATCTGAGAACTATAGCGAGGTCAATTAAGGACTTAAAATACAATTTTGTGTCCTGATTTCATGAAGAAATGACCATGCATGTGATTGTCCTAGATTTCAAATTCAAGGCCCTGGTGTGACACATTGGCAGCATTACCGTTAAACTGTTACCAGGCTTATGAAATTAGTTTTTATTGAACTATCTACGGAAATCTAAATCAGGCACTGATTTTTCTTGTTCTAATAAATAGATCAGTTGTGGCCTCTGGGTAATGACCAATTTTTGCTTACTTGTCACACCCTTAAAACTTTCCACACGTCTATAATAGCAAATCTGGATTTAGGCGTTCTTCAATGGTACATTTAAACTTTAGCTCTGTTACAAGAGTGCTGGTCAAGTCCAGTCACATATTTAAATCTAGGCCATGTCAAAATCAAAGTGTCAAAGACAAATGAATGATGCGTTAATTAATTATTGTCCAGTTGTTTACTACTGTTGTAAGTTTTTATATAATATGACTGATGAACATCATGTGAGAGAAAATTCACATTATCATTGTATATCAGGTTTAGCAACCTTTTAGATAACAAAGTATGCTAGTTTTCAATGTCGCTTCTGGGGATCAAACCCGTAGGGCTTTTAGGAAGATTCTGAAATTTTCGATCCCTCGAGAGCAACCAAACCAAAAATTAAGTCAAATATTGCCGACTCGGTTTTTTGAGTCGGTTCATGAGGGATAATGGAGCTTGATTGGTCATTGTCGGCTCTGGTACTACTTACATGTACCCCGGGTACTCTTAAGTATACTTACATGTACACTGGGTACTCTAAGTATACTTACATGTACCCCAGGTACGGTAAATAAACGTAATTGTACTCGGTCCATATTAGACTGTACCCGAGTTGTATTCGCGCCCAAAATCCGATGTCGTAAAACGCGCAACCGATTATCTTAAACACACTTCTCTTCAAAAAACACTGCATCAATATGCTTTTTGAGTATGTGTTCCGATAATATCGAGGCCATTCTACAGAAAATTGACATAAATGTGTATATATAATGATTACAAAAAATAGTCGACAACGACTGATTTAGGGTTAAATTTCCCGGGTACATTTTAGTATATTTACCGTACCCGGGATACATGTAAGTATACTTAAGAGTACCCGGGGTACATGTACGTAGTACCCGAGCCGACAATGAACAATCGAGCGATACTGGAAGGTGCAACATCTCTCACGCCCCCTAGTATCGCCTTTAGCAGTATTCAATTCTCAACAGGAAAGTGCTGGAGTCATTGATCCCGAGGGACAAGAAAAACATTTGATTAATGTTCGAAATAAATGTTCGAAATAAATAATTTGATTAATGAAAATTCTGTTATTTTAGCCATGTCACAGGAAAAGCGCAGTCAAATCAGTATCCAATTAAATTATTTGTTATTGCCAGAAAAACGCTTTTAAGCAAACAGCTTTCAAGCGACTGCTGGCTGATATAGATCCAAACTGGCCACAATCGCCTTAATGACTTCTTTTACTGTGACACAGTTCATTTAACTTTAAAATGATAAAAAGTACTAACACTAAGAAAGAGTACTAACCAGTAAAGAGTTTGAAATCAATGTTGAATCTCAGGACAGCTTGGTGATCTGCAAATCCCCGATGGAATGTTGATATTGGGTATCATAGTCATTCAATAAGTCGCAAAATGCTCGAATACAATTTATAAAGCACAATGTGACTTATATTGATAACTAAAAATACCAGTAATCAGTATGCCAGTTTTGCCGTGTCAAGCTGTTACGATCCAGAAAGTCCTTCATTCACATCGAGTATATATACTTTGAATTTCAACTTTTGTTGTCATAAGCGGAGATTTAGTGAATAAATAATTCATATATCCTAAATGACAGCTTCTAAATAGCGAAACAAGCCAATGTATGCAGTAATAAAGTTTTGAATCGAGACTCGTTAAGGCGGCCATTGTTGAATGTTGAAACACGAACGACAACTCTGCTAGGAGAATGTTACCAATGCTCCTACGCAGTGGCGTATGCAAAGGGGAAGTAACTGAAAAATCGAGTTATCTCAATCGGACTGGCTCGGTCTTTTACATAGGCCGCCATTGTGAAATTTTTTAGGATGGTTATCAAACCTTGGACGATGCTGTTCGCATCGTCAAAAACGCTGACATATCTTGTTGCAATAAGGAACTGACCACTTTGAGATTATTTTTAACCTTACGTAAGGTAGGAGTTTGTCTAATAAGCACTGGACATTTTTCAGGAAATAAATGTTGGGAAAACGTTCTTAAAAATACGTTTTAATTATGCATTTGATTCATTCCTTATAAGCATATAGACTGCATTTAAGATTGTATTAAAATAGGGGTCGGGTACACTTCCATTTGTTATTTACATATCTTAAAAATACAACTCATTTTACTCATTTATATATTGTAATATAATTTAGTTTGTGCGGTCATGCATATTAAGTATGTCATATGATAAGTCGCTTTCCTGTTACATTTTGCACCGACTTTATAATAAAAGTTACATGTACTTGATTTAACTTTCCATATAAATTATTGATACAAATGAGTAATATACATTTAATTAATATGGAGTATATATCCGTCATGGATTCTGCTTACAAGCAGTTCATGACTTTCATTTCCGTTGCATGTGAGATGCCGTGTAATCATCGGGAGCCAAATTAGTGTAAGCAGCAATAATTGGTCACCGTAAAACACATATATGAATTAGGGACCTATAATGCCTTTCTCTCGGCAATAAGGGTCAAATGTGTAAGGTTAAACGTATTTTATGTATAACACTTAGTGGTACATAACATCGCACATTTTGATATATTATACAAGCATGTATAATCAATGTAACTAGCAATCAAAAAGGTGGACGAACTTAGTATACATGTTTCGTGAATGCATTTCTATTTAGCTGAAGAGTGACATTATAAATTTTAGTGCTTCTTGCGTTGTCAGTGGTAATTTTGAGGTACAGCCCATGTGAAATGTAATGCAAATAATACCACTTGCCTACTCAGTCACATTTTTACTTTAAATATAGGTCGCGTTCTGAGAAAACTGGGCATAATGCATGTGCGTAATGTGTCATCCCAGATTGGCTGTGCAGTCCGCACAGGCTAATCAGGGACGACACTTTCCGCCTAAACTTAATTTTTGGTAAGGAGAGACTTCTTTGAAACTAAAAATACCAAAAAAGCGGAAAGTGTTGTCACTGATTTGCCTGTTCGGACTGCACAGGCTAATCTGGGACGACACTTAACGCAAATGCAATATGCCCAGTTTTCTCAGAACACGACTCATCTATATTCCATGCACAATGACCGAGGTCTCTTACAGCTCCAATATTTTATACTAAGTGTTTATCAATTATTGTTCTTGCGGCATTTATAGATGTTTTGTCTACAGTAGTTTACACAGTCTTTTCCACTTTGCGATTGAGCTCACGGCAACGTGCAACGAAACAAAATGTCGTGCAAACGTTGTGTACCAATAGTTATTATATTAGTCGGTAAGGTTTATTCATTACATTCATACAATGTTTTAAAATAGTATTTAAATTAAGTAAGCTTTTCATGGTAGTAAATAAGGTGTTACAAGTAGAATCAAAGTACTGACAGTACTGGTGTGACGATGCTTTTGAATAGGATTGATATAAAAGCATCTATTTACGTTTATCTACATCACCACAATTGTGTATGTGGGTACAACAATTTCGGGTAGGAAAAAAAAATTGTAAAGAAAATTTTGGGTACAAAAATTATGCCAAAAAATTGGGTACGAAAAAAGATTTGGTTACATGAAACATTTGGGCAGGGAAAAAAAATTGGGTACGAAAAAAAATTGGGTACGAGCAAAAATTTGGGTACGAAAAAAAATTGTGTACAAAAAAATTGGGTACGAAAAATGTAGGGTACGAAAAAAAATGGGGGTACGGGGAAGTAGTACGGGGAACTTGATCCATTCAGCGAAACTGAGAGACGGGTTACATTCTCGATCAAATATAACAAGAAATATATTTAAAAAGATGTTCGACGTGTATTTTCTAAAAAAACGTTCTGTTACAGTAAAACGTTTGTGGGTTATAACATTACGTTTCAGCATATAAATTCAAAGCTTGACATGTATAGTATATTTCTTGTTATATTGGATCGAGAATCTATGTGCTCATACCTACTTTCGGGAATCATCATGAAAGTATTGCCGTAATTAACGAACAAACATGTCTAAGCTTATTGAATTAGGGAAAAAAACAATAATCAAAAGAGAAAAATTATATGTTCATGCACATGGGCATGTGAAATCACGTTCGTACACATAGCAGGAAATAAATGTTGGGAAAACGTAAAAATACGTTTTAATTTTGCCTTTGATTTTTTCCTTATAAGCATATAGACTGCATTTAAGATTGTATTAAAATAGGGGTCGGATACACTTCAAGTCGTTATTTATACGTCGTAAAAAATACAGCTCATTTTACTCATTTATATATTTTAATATAATTAAGTTTGTGCGGCCATGCATATTAAGTATGTCATATGATAAGTCGGTTTCCTGTAACATGTTGCATCGACTTTATAATAAAAGTTACTTGTACTTGATTTTACCTCCCATATAAATTTTTGATACAAATTAGAAATATACCTTTTAATTAATATGGATAATATTTCCGTTATGGATACTGCCTAGCGTCTAGAAAAAAGGCCTTTGCAAACAACGTAGACCCAGATAAGACGCCGCAGTCCGCACAGGCTAATCAGGGACGACACTTTCCGCCTTAACTTGATTTTCGGTAAGGAGAGACTTCCTTGAAACTAAAAATACCATAAAAGTGGAAAGTGTCGTCACTGATTAGCCATTGCAGACTGCATAGACTAATCTGGGACGACACTTTACGCAAATGCATTATGCCCAGTTTTCTCAGAGCACGACTCATCTAAATTCCATGCACAATGACCGAGGTCTCTTACAGCTCCAATATTTTATACTAAGTGTTTATCAATTATTGTTCTAGCGGCATTTATAGATGTTTTGTCTACAGTAGTCGACTGAAGAAATGTAATGAATACCAAAGTAAATCAAACAACTGTTTGAATTGCATTTTGTTTTCCAGAGAGAAGAAGTAAACGTACAGTCATTTCGCATATTAACAGTCTTTCCCCACCAGCCGTTTGCGATAGAGCTCACGGTAAGGTTCAACTAAACAAAATGTCATGCAAACATTGTGTTTCAGTATTTATTATATTAGTCGGTGAGGTTTGTACATTACATTTATACAATGTTTTAAAATAGTATTTAAATTAAGTAAGCTTTTTTATGGTAGTAAATGTGACAAGTAGAACAAATGGAACTATTTACACGTAGGTCTTGTTATATTCCATCGGAACACCGGAAAAACATGCACAAATTTAGTTATAGTTCGTTTTTTAAAGAATAATAAAACAATCCACTGCAGAAAATACACACTTTGAATATTGACTTATTCTATGATGTATCCTTGATTGAATAATAGAAACAAATATTTTATTAGCAGATAAGTTTGCAAAAAAATTGCCATAATCATGATGAAGTTGAGAATAATATCAGAAAGATTTTTTGCAATATTTAGCATATATTATTCCATCTACAACTGTCCTAAACTGCTAACAATAATAATAAAATAAATAGCTCTAATAAAACAAATAATAATAATAAAAATAATAATGACGGTTATGAACTTATGATAATAATAATAATAATAATAATAATAATAATAATAATAATAAGAAGAAGAAGAAGAAGAAGAAGAAGAAGAAGAAGAAGAAGAAGAAGATGATGATGAAGATGATGATGATGATGATGATAATGATGATGATGATGATGATGATGATGATGATGATGATGATGATGATGATGATGATGATGATGATGATGATGATGATGATGATGAAAAAGACGAAGATTATTCGTCTGTTTTTTAATGTTATTTATAATAATATTAATAAACAACACTGTGCTGTTGGAAAAGCCTGAAATTATTATCATATTTTCAAGTAAACAGTTGATAATTGAACGTTCGCATGTTGCAGATTTTTATCCCGGTAGAATTGGGTCGGACTATCCAACGCTCAATCTCCGAACCACGGAGGCTTTCTATTTTTACAGGAGGGTTTGAGAGCAGAATCATGCTTTGTTTTGACTAGTTATATCCACATATCCGTAAAAGTTAGGTGGGACAATATTTACGAAATGAGGCGAAATAACACGAAGTGTATTACCTTTTTAATAGCTTAAGGAACTCGAAATACCCGTAGATCACATACAGGACATGATAGAAATTATAGTTAAAATATCCTACACACATGATTTGTTATATTGTGTTACAATTAGTAATTGTCAAATTTAGAATAAACAATTCAAAACAGACAATTACATGTCTGTTTTAATAATAATAATAATAATATTAACTTTAAATATTCATTTATGCCCTGCGAATAAGTCTCTGATTTTGTAATCAGTATAAAACATATAAACATTGTTCTTAGAGTAAAACTTTTTATAAACTGTGGGGTTTATTAACTATGAGGGTTTTAACAAACTGCATTTTTATGAAAAAAAAAAGTCCTGTGTTTGTCAGAAACACTATGTCCCCTTCTGCGCCACATTGAAGCTATATATTTGACCTTTGACCTTGAATGATGACCTTGACTATGACCTTTCACCACTCAAAATGTGCAGCCCCATGAGATACAGATGCATGCCAAATATGAAGTTGCTATCTTCAATATTGCAAAAGTTATAGCAAAATGTTAACGTTGGGGCAAACAAACACACCAACAGACAAGGCAAAAACAATATGTCCCCCACTATAGTGAGTTGGGGACATAAAAATCACCTCTTTTGATCGCACGCTGAACAAGTCATTTTCAGGGCCGATTATTAGGATGTGTAGAGCATTTCAATGGTGATGTATTTGACTTTTGAAATATATTATATAATTAAAATTCAAAAACTTAAAGTCACATAATAAGTCCTGCCCAAAAAATGTTAGATAAATTTTGTAAATATGCATTCAACTAATTTGCTGAAGTTTGTGGTAACGATCAATTTAATAAACAGCTATAGCTACGAAATCCAATTCTACATGTGTGTGCGTAAAGTGTCGTCCCAGACAGGCTAATCATGGACGCCACTTTTCGCTTTCATTGTATTTATTGATTAAATGAAGTCTCTTCCTAGCGGAAATCCATTTTAGGCGGAAATTGCCGTCACTGATAAGCCTGTGCGGCTGATCTGGGACGACACTTTACGCACATATTATGTAGCCTGGCTGTCTTACAGCGCAGTTCTTATCGAAGAGAATTTCCCAGAATACAGACTTTAAAAACAACGCAAAAAGCATAACGTGATTAGAGATCGGATTTCTGCTACGTTTGGCAGTTCAAAACACGCGTTTTAAGATACATGTGATGTATTTCTTACAGTACAACGGTTAGTGGTATCAGACATAGAAGAATGGCTATCTTACGTTGAAATCGCAATAAGCGCATATTCAGCTCTTGCATCGCATAGACGGATGAGTTAAAAAAACATACAACAGACCTCAAGATTGTTTGTGAACGAACAAAATGAACCAGAAACAAGACAATAAGAGGACAACACTTCAGTGATAATGAATATTATTGTATTTTAAGGGACTTGTTAGTAGATTACAAACGCGAAATTATTGAATAATTTGAGTGTTTCTTTTTTTTCTGACATATAGTAAATTCGGGAGCTTACCGGATTTAAGTGAGGATACTTGGAAGTTGGAATATACTCCAAGATGGCCTCGTTTTCGTGTTTTTCGTGGAGGAGTAGTGGACATCTTCTTCCGGTTAGCCATTAGAGTGACTAGACCACATCTAGCGTTGACATTTAAGACCCACATGATTTTGTATCGTGTATGTACGTGTAGAATACACCTGGAAATGTATGCAGTGACATCGTCGGAGGAAATAACGTAACTCATATAATGGTTGATGTAAATAAAAAACTTGAGAAGCTAGCATCATGACAAACGGAACGGAACGTCCGTCACTTGGAAACGAGGACTCAGGTTCCTCAATTTGCTCAATGGAAGTCAGTTCCAAAAAGAGGGGTTAAACCAATTTTCTTGGGCAATACATTAGTTATCATAGATGTAACGGCGTCGGGCAAATACGATAATCATGATTTTAGTTCTATCTTACTGTAGACGTTTGTTAATACTGTAAAAAGATATTTGTACACCAGATTTCTCAAACGTCATGTAAATAGACATCAGATTTGTGTATGGTTTTCCTTCAAAATGTTTTATCCAGACGTCTGCGATGTTGAAACAAAAAACTGCGGGAAGCACAAACACCATATAGCCGAAGGGGCGTAACCGATTAAAATAAATATAAGTGATTTACCGGGTAAAAGATCCGCTAATCCTCAACACAAATCACGAAAACGACGCTATCTTGGAAGTAAGTCGGTATACGCATGCCCCCCCCCCCCCTCGATGATTCAAGATGGTAGTATTGTAAATTACTTTAACTAATTGTATATGTATCTAGAACATATCACTAGTTTGAAATGAACGTCGTCGAGCCTATACAGATTTCTACAAATTTAATTGGCAAATATGTGAGCAACTAAATTATGATTAGGCAATCGCTCAATACGGGTGTCTTCCTGTACAAAATACTTATCCCGTTTGCAGAAACAATATGAGTCAACGTGGTCAATATTCCTTAAAGGCCCGTAATCATCCTAAGTAATCAGCTAAATAAAAAAACAACAACAACAACAAGCCACTATTAAAGGTCGTTGGCTTACAAATTCGTATCACCAGATAGTTTCATTCTTTATTCTCATTTATATACATACATGACATATTTATAACAGTAACAAATATTCATATTAAAACATTATGTATATAACCGCTAATGGTGTTGAGCTATATGAGATATTGCAAAAGTTTGCATAGCATTATATTTGATATCATTCTATTATCACTATTTACAATACTAAGAGATAGAAAATAAGTGCTACTCTTTCTTTAAAAAACAGCGATACAAATAATCAAGGTTAAGACACTGATTGCTGTAAATTGGAGCACTATCGCGCCAATAAAATACATTTAAAAAAATCGAATATCATTCCTGATCAGATCATAGATGAACTGAATAGCACTGACTTGCTGCATTAACATAAAATTACATATTATATTACACTAAAACATACATGACATTATTTACAAAGTAAAAATTGTCGTCTTTTTAAAATTGCATGAAAGGTTTTGGCACATTGTCTAATCAAGTCTCTATTTGAGAACAGCATAATAAATTGATCTATTTTTGATAAGTTTGGAAACTCAGAATTGCATACAATTGCCTTCGAGAGTAAACTATCTCTAAAGTCATTATATATTTTACATTATTGCATGAACTCTATTTATAATGCCCTCTGGCGAGGTGCAGAAACTTGGCAAAAGCAGGGCTTGAACGAGAGAAATCGTATATTAGCAAGGCGATTCACGCGCCGTGCAAGCCCTGTTATGTGTTTTTCATATCCATAATCTGGTCCACGCGCAGTTACTTCCCTTCTTCAGCCTTCGAAGACTTTGCAAGCATAAATCATATTTTTTTATTGGGGAACTGAATAAGCACCAGTTTCCTCATGCATGCAGGGATAATGGCAATGACTATTTCAATCCACTTTTCAAATTATACCATCTGCACTCTCTTGACAACAGCTTTATTTTATTGACAACGTCAACAAAGTTAAGGTTATTTACTCAACATTTTCAAAGACTATGCTGTAAATGTAAGTGTTTATGTACCTTCAACGTTCCTGTTTTAAATTCCAAAATAATTCTTAATTTCTTACTTTGCGCGGCTGCATTTAAACTTTGCATTAATCCACTGTTTGAACACATTTTAAATCGAAAACTGCCTATCCGAAGGTAAAGCCTCGTCATTTCGGATGATGACCGAGTGAGGCATATGTAAAACACAACCTTGAACTGTATTGAAATAATCGAATTATTTTGTCGATGTCGAATGAACAAGATATATTGTTTTCAATGTTATTTTAATTTATTTTGGTATGTGTGATTTGTTTATGCAATAATAGCGAAAATACACATTTTCTCGGACATGATCATCTGCGGGCGCTCTCAAAATCCGTTACTGCCCTTGTGCGTGCACTCGGGCAGGAACGGATTTTTCGAGCGCCCGCAGTTGATGATCATGCCCTCGAAAACGTGTATTATCACTATATTCAAGTATAACATGAAGTTCATTTTCTACATTTTTACATTAACAAAATGGGCATGTTCTATTTTCTTCTATAAGCCTTTCATAACGTCCAGTTTCAATACGAATTGTTGCAACACCAAGTCTAAATTTACTAAACGCAGATCGATGAGATAATGGTAAAGTAAGAGTGCAATAATCTTCTACATTATAACTTGACTTTAACAGTTTATACAATCTAAGTTTATTGCGTCCTCGGCCAGATGGACCTATATCGTTATTAATTCGTCGAAGCCAGCTATTGATGTAACATTCATGTGTAATTGATATCTATATTAACAGCAAATGATCTTGGTATAGGAATTTCTAAATTACAGTACATATTCATATCATTTTCTATAAAATAAGAAGTAACATTGTATATCCAATTTTTACATGAACGACTTGATTGATCATGTGCCCAGAGAGCAACTCTTTTGTTGAACCGCGACCCTTGCATACACGCCAATATCGACCAAAACAATGAGACACTTTTCCATTGTCGGACTATTGGTGGCTTCCAAGCCATTTCATCGGAAATTCCATCATTTGGTGAATATTTACCGACCCCGAGGAAGAAACGAATAGCCCGGTGTTGAACAGCATCTATGCAAGAGTACGACCGATAATCCCATAAAGGTGCACTGTAGCTAATGCCTGGCCATACAACTGAATCATACAGTTTGGAGAATACATGATATGGAAGACCACCAACGGACTTGCATTTGGCAATAAACAGGCCTAAGGCTCGACTGGCACTCTGGGCAACAGCTTTAACAGTAATATTCATATCAAGATTTTCATGTAAAACAACACCCATATAAGTATATCTGTCCACTACAGTAAGTTGATTTATACCACACATAAACTTATACGATGTACATGGTGTAGAATTTGGTCTAAAGTGAACAATATTGCTTTTATTACAATTTACCACCATATGAATAGTTTTACACCAATCATTTAAACCATTGATTAATATTTGCAAATTTTCAGCAGTTTCTGATAATAGTACAATATCATCGGCATTCAACATGATACATATCTTTTCATTGTCTAAAGTTATAGCAATGTCTAAAGACTTAAGATACAATGTCAGATCATCTGTGAACAAATTAAACATCAAAGGAGACAGAATACAGAAGTCCACAGTTTACATCAAACCAATCAGTTTCAAAAGAATTTAATCGAACACATGATTTTACATTCGAATACATTGACTTTATAGCTTTTAACATTTTACCCGTAATACCCATTCTATACATAAATGGTGACGTCACTACGTTTTTGTCACCTCTATACTTAGACGCATCACGCACCTCCATTTGGAGGCATTTATGACTACGACACAAAGAAGTCCGCGGATGAATGAAGAATTTGCTTTATAAGTAAACTTTCATGTTATGATTTAAAAGTTAAGTATAATTTTGTTCAGTCTTACGGTCTTATGTTAGAAGCAATTAAAATTTTCGTAAGTTTTCAACAATTTCGCTCTTTATTCATTTTTATAAACTGTACTTTCACTTTCGGTTGTATAACAACATGTGTCCTTTATTGACGAAAGTTTGCAATGAAATAGCGTTTTCAAAACCGCTTAAAAAGTTTCAGAAGGTGTATCTGATGCGTTTTATGAATAGACACAATGTCATAGCTATATTGCCGACTAGTATGGGAACAATTTGGTATTTCAAGTGGCTCCATTTGCATTGCAAGAGAAGTTCAAATTGACTTGTTCAGTTTGTTGAATCGAGGGCTTAACGGAAAACTGCAGTATCTCCGTCTTTATTTAATATGAGTTACAACAGTCTTCCGTTCACCCCTCGAAATTTTGACACCCTAATTATATATTTTTTTAAAAGTGCCTGAGATATTTTTTTCTTTAAATAAACGAGATCAATGAAAATTTTAGTAAAAGCACAGCATTGATGTTCTATGATGGTCATTTTTTAGTGGAATAGTATGTTACAATAAAACAATTATAACTATTGTATTAATGAATTTAGATTAGGTGTCATCTTTAAATGGGGTAGTTATTCATTATATGAGATTAGCACATTATATAGTTGAAAAATAAATAACACTTTAATGACTTACCATATTAAAATAAAGTAGCATAGAATATGTTGCAGGTCATAAAATGTAAAACTGAAATTGAAGAAGCTTTACAAATATTTTACACTGACAACACTGTTGGTTTTCCAAAAAAAATCCTTCCTATCTACCTGCCCTAGTTTTTTGGGGCAAATTTAAATATTATTAATATCATTGAATTAAATTATTAAAATATCAATATGTTTTGATTACATTAGCTTATTTTATTATTAATAATAAATACTTTGCAAGGAAAGTCCAATTCTGTTTTAATTAGTCTTAATTAGGTACTAGTAAAATTGAAAATATCAGTGACATCCAACACTTGGCTTATATGCGTATGAATGCATATTTTCTTTGACAGTTACATAGTACCCTATGTAATTGGATTAAAAACAACAAATAACTATAGTTCCACAACCCAGCCCATGTTGACTCAAGCGGAATTAATTCATCAATTGATCCTATTTAATTATATAAAAAACAACATGTGTAAGATTTTGAGAATATCCCATGTATTCCCCTAGTATTCCTCTAGTACACCAACATGCAGGTCTTACTAATGATTTACATGCACTCCTTAAACAGTTTAACAAAAATAATGAATGATTAATCCAAAGAAAACAACAAACAAGCTGCTTCATATAAAAATATTACATAAGCAAAATAATCATTTTATAATAAATCAAGATTATACTGCAACCAAACCATTATAAATTTATTGTGGGATGGGGGTGGGGGGGGGGGGGGGTAATGTAAGCACTAAAACTAAAATGGGGGAAATGTCTGGGGAGGGAACATCTTAGGGGGGGCGTCCGGAATTCCTGCTAAGGGCGACAGTGTTGTTAATGTGTCTTTAGAAGAAATAACTGAAGGAAAGTACTCATTGGTGTATGCCCATCCAGAAGCATTTCTGAGCATATCAATTGGAACAGCAATATTGAGTGCATTTGAAAGAGATATAACTGTTTCATGCATTGCTTTTGGTGAAGCCCACAAGTCATGGTCCTTTAATGGTAGCTTTCTTATTAGGGAATTTTATACTTATTTTTTACTCTACAATCTAGCTCTTTTGTCATAAAATGAGAAGTTTTATTATCCAACAGGTTTTGTGTTTGAACCTCACAAATTTTATAATACCAAAGTCCCATCATATAATCATCATCACAATCAGCAGCAGCATTATCATATCATCATCATCATCGTTAGCAGCAGCATCATTGTGTTGTATTATCAGAATTAAATACAAATACAAACACAGCCATAACAACTCTTACTACTACTGCTACTAATTAATTAATTATCTACTACTACAACAAGAACAGCAACTACTACTACTGATCTTACTTCTACTACCACTAGTCTACTACTACTACTACTACTACTACAACTGCTACTACTTCTACTGCTACTACTACTACTACTACCACCACCACCACCACAACCACCACCACTACTACTACTACTACTACTACTACTACTTGGTACACCAGAACGTGTTGTCCATGGAGACGATAATGAGAACTTCCAGAACCCACGCCCAGCGGACATCATTCTCTACACCATAGCGACCATGAATTAATATTTGACGCCATGTACAACATAATTCACCTTATTACAAAAAACATGGAATTCACAAAATGACTTAAAATGCTTTAAAATAAATGCAAATTTGAAATTTGAAACAAAACAACCTAAGCAATACATAATAAGAAACACTACATTATTGAAACACTGATACCATGAACATTTTAGGGTGTAACACCTTATGTACATATACCAGACCTTTTATGTACTACCGGTACTTTGAAACTTTATGTACCACCTACATAAAATATAGGTGTTATTGTCCATTTATTCATAGCAGTCCTAATGAATTAAGGTCATTCTCTAAACATGATTAAAGTCTAAAGAAGGAAATAATTTGATTTTTTTACAGTTTGAACATTATGGTCATTCTCTCTACTCTTCAAAGTATCACATTTCAATTATACAATATAATACAAACATTTTAGACTTTATAATCCTTAGTCAGGATAAGATAAGAGACAAATGAATTTTTATAATTTACTTCAATTTCAGGTAAGACTAATAAATCATTTATTAAGTACTACATGTACTTGGGCTAATAAATTAAACTTAGACACTAAGTGACACTTAGACAATCTGACAAAATATAAAATCTATGGCCAATATATAAGTCTTAATTCATAAATACTATCACACAAAATACATTTCATCAATAACACACATTCATATTAAATTAGTTATCTCTTTATATTATAAATATGGTACATAAAGTGTCAGATAGTGGTACATAAAGTGTCGGTACATAAACGGACTGGTACGTAATGTGTGACATTCAACATTTTAAAAATCAGTTAACAATATATGGACTTCATTGTTTTGCATATACGCAATCAAAGCATATTTATTAAAAATTAAAACACACTGTTCATGGCTGTATCTTTTTATTTATACATGCATAAACTATTCTGGTTATTAATACATTTTTAAAATTATATATAAACAAGAGCACCACATTATGGGTGCCAAGCTAGGCTGCGGTGCAGTTTTGAATAAATGAATTTATTAAAAGAATTTTTAGAGGTTAGTGACCTTTACCTTTGACCGAGTGACCCCAAAATGGGTGTGGTGTGTAGAAATCATCACGGTGCATATACATGTGAGGTTTCAATGTTATAGGTGGAAGCACTTTGATTTAAGAGCCGATGTAAAGATTTTAGCACGACGCGGACATCTGACGACGAGCTATGACAATACCTAGGGTTTTCCCCGAAAACAGCCGAGCTAAAATTGAGCGCCATTAGTCCAAATTTTTTACGCTCTTAAATATTAAGCTACTTTTTATATGGGTAATATTTGGAGCAAAGAATTTAGCCCGTATAAAAAGTATCTCTAAATTCTTTGCGCGTCTTATAAATAAGACTAGAGCGCCATATAAATTAAATGGAAAACATACAACATTATGTCAAAAAGAATAAAGCTGTAAAAATCTCACCTGCTCGTCTTTGATGTTGCAATTAGCACATTCAGCATTTTCAGTATCTACTAAATAAATATATGAAAGTGCCAAATGTCCAAGATACTATGACGTCCTCCTCAAAATGTTAGATCCTTTGAACTCCATTTATTTTATCCCTGATTAATCCTCTCACACATGAGGCCTACATGTAAGATTCCTTGTAATGTTCACAGCGTTTATTTTAAATCGTTTACGTTCTCAAATTTCAGCAGGTATTTAATTATAAATATTTATTAATGATTTTGATTTATTTACTATTTCGAAGATACAGTCTTGCAACGTGTTTAGTTAGTCTAAGTTACGTGTTTAGTGATTCTTACAAACAATAGACTGACATGAAAAGTGGCTCCTTTTGAAGCATAAACTGCATCCATGTATATATTACAGCTGGCCCGGTTTGATGGGGCCTGTTTTTGATAATAATTAATTACCATTTTTCACTGCCGTGTTTATTATGTTTACCAACGCCATGATGGAAAAAAGTCCGTTTCCCACAATGCTTAGCGCGCATTCACACAGGTCAGTAAGACCGGTGTGACACAATGCGTAATACCAATATTTTCAAGACGATGCCACAAAACATCCCTGTGACGTATACTGTGTGACGTAATTACACATTGTTCGTGCAGAACACACAGTAACAAACAAGGTATATTTCTGTTTTCATCGCGATTTATTTCTGTTGAATATTTTCTAATACAACGCTTGCTAATGTTCGTGAAATACAATTTTACAGCGCGGCCGCCACGTCAAGAAAGCGTGACTCTACTCGATTGTCAAACAAGGACTCTAAATTTTTTTTCTTACAACAAAGCACAGCATTTTATTCCAAGGTACATAAACATAAAATTTAGATATTTCCTATCTCATTCTTGATTGGTTGTCTGTACTTTTCCCTTGATCCACTTAACCCCACCCTTGAATAACTCTTGTTGATTGGATGGATGCTCATGCATCTATCACACGTCACAGCAGAAAAGTGCAATACACAGTTATCACGTTTGACCAATATGTTCGTGATGAACATGTGCAGATAATAACCTTTGGGAACAGGAGACCTCATTTCATTAAGCATACTCGACCATATAAACAGATGTTCTCTATGGACCAACCACATTGGTAATATGAAACCTAACACTTCTATAATCAATTATGCAAACCCCGATACACATTCAATCCGAACTTGTATCCGTTATGTACCTTGGGAAATTGGAATTACACTTATATAGTCAATTATTTAAATTTCATTTTATATCATATCTGAATTGGGACTTGTTATGTCTGTTGTGTATTGGTTTGAAGTAATGTTGACCTACGAGCCAAATTGTTAATCAAGAACTAATAACATTTTTTGTAACATTATATGTTGTTATGTTACATCCCTATAAATAGTATCATATGATTTTTTTAATCAATAAAAGCGCAAAAAGTATCTTTTCGTTTCTTCTTAAGACTTTTAATAATGTTTGTTAAAGATAAAATATGGTCTGTCGTGCTTCTGTCTTTTCTAAATCCATTTTGTTCATTACAAATTTTTATATTATCCTCAGACCATTTACTAAGCATGTTATTTAAAACATTACCATAAACCTTATACATTGACGATGATAGTGAGATTCCTTTATATGACAAAGGGTCTCTTTTATCTAATGACGAGAATTTATGAATAGGTTTGATAATACATTTACCCCATAAAGAGGGAATAATACCGTTATCAAAACATATATTAAACAGAACATTAAGAAATGAAACACAAGTATCATTGTTAAGTATTTCGACTGGAATATTGTCGATACCATTAGCTTTGCCCTTATTAACAGATAACAATAAATTTTTAACATCAACTATACTAATGTGACTATTAAAATTAATATCATGCAGATTTTGATGACTAGTTTCATTTTTATTCTCTGTAGTTATATCACATTTAAGCCTTTCCTTTTCTGCTAAACAAACATTGTTCCATAAAGTAGTCAATTTATCCGACCTTTTCCTGGACGCCTTTTTTTATTTTTACAACCATATTGTACGATTTTACAAGGTAATCTATTTGACATACTCTGTTGGATGATATTACACCAATAAGTATAGTTATCATTAACATCAGACTGTGTTCTAAAACTACACTCGAGTTTAGATATACTAATAGTAATATTTATATTCTGCAAAGTTTCATTATCTAGCATAAAATCATTTGGCACATAAGTTACATCAAACTTTTTAAAACTTGACACAGGATGAGCCTTCACAGTAACTGATTCAATACAATTATCTAAAATAATATTCCAGAGCAGTAATTAGTGATCAGGGAAAGAACTAGACGCTTCACTGGATATTATTTCAGCATTATTAATTAAGTCAGACACTCTCTTACAGTCCAGTGAACTGTTCAAATGACGATAATTTATCATTGCTAACAATACAATAGTCAACAACAGATTTACCTTTTGATGATATGGATGTAAAGTCATTACATGTATTATTGCGACCATTTAACATGCACATGTTACCATTTATTAGAAACTCTATCAATAAATCTCCATATCTATTCATATTAAAATCAATCACTTCACGTTCAATATCATCGTCTATACCTCTAATAAAGACATCATTATCGCCACATCTGCTATTAAAGGGATCTTTTCACGCTTTGGTAAATTGACAAAATTGAAAAAAGTTGTTTCAGATTCGCAAATTTTCGTTTTAGTTATGATATTTGTGAGGAAACAGTAATACTGAACATTTACCATGGTCTAATATAGCCATTATATGCATCTTTTGACGATTTTAAAACCTAAAAATTATAAAGCGTTGCAACGCGAAACGATTGAATAATTTGGAGAGTTCTGTTTTTGTCGTTAAATTTTCTGAAACTACGAAGATTGCTTATATAAGGTATAAAATACTTTAAGTATATGTACTCGGCGGAATAGCTCAGTAGGCTATAGCGTTTTTACTTCAGAACTCTGGCAGGACTCCAGGGGTCACTGGTTCGAAACCTGGTCCGGGCAATGTTCTTTTCCTTTTTTTAATTTTATTCTTGATTTTTTACTGGAGCTTTTACGATCCAATGTTTACATTTATCAATATAAAGCATTTAATGAATAAGTTAAAAAATGCCAAAATCTGTGAAAAGGCCCCTTTAAAATCACCACATAGATACAAAATACCCTCATTTTTATACTGGTAAATCAAAGACACCAAAGTATCATAAAACAGGTGGCAGGTAACACACGCATGGGATGATTGAATAATTGTTAAACTTGTGTTCTAATTTCAACAATAAGATACCTTCACAGGAATTATCACAACACTGTTATATTAAAATCGTCTACTAAAAGGTTCGACACGAAAAAACCAACTCCTCCCGGACCGGCATTGGCGTTTTTGTGCATCTCTCTTTCCGGTTATGCCCGAACCAAGTAAAACCCTCAAGATGTAAAACCTCGCTTCCAGTTAGCCTTTCGGCTATTCCTAAAATATCTATATTACAATTAAAAACACATGACGATCTTAAAACATAGTAATCAGAAAAACAGTCTGTTCTCCAACCTCTCACATTCCAAAACCCGGCTCTTATCTATCTGCGATCACGGTTGTGCCCATCAGACCATCCACGATAAGAGCAGCCCATTGAACCATCACGATCCCCGTGATAGACCCCGTGGTAGTCCCCGTGCTAGTCTGACTGGCGAGAGTCATACTTCGTATCACGTCTGTCACCGTTATCACGCCTATCGTGCTCACGACGAGCATTGGTGTTCGGACGATAACGATGAGTCTCGCCCCGAATCACGATTGTCACGCCTAGATTCCTCACGGTTTACGTCACTACGGCAAACTGTATATATTAACATGTTTCGTAACATTACGATTGCCTTATCTACTGTTCTCGATACAAACCTAGATTCCATATAGAAATAGAGCAGTCCTTCACCAAGGTTCTAGTGTGTCAATAAACAACCATGCTTCCGTTTCTGCTGTTGTTTTTCTGTGCGTCCATAGTATACGGCCAGGTGCCAGTGTTAGGGAAATGTCCAAATGTAACCGTGAAAATGGACTTTGAACCTAGCAAGGTATTGACTGTTTCCTTTCGCGAATGTCCATGCTCATATTTTTATATGTTTTTAACAATACGTGAAGTTCTCTATTTTTTGTCATTTAAAAAAAGTTATTTGATCATTTTGAGTTGCATTTGGCCACATTTGAATGCACTGCCATTGTGTGAGGCAATATGTTTTTCAACATATGCTAGAAAATAGTTTTATGCCAAGTTCTGGGCAAATCTGACTTAATGCACGTGCGTACAGTATCGTCCAAGACTTGCATGTGCAGTCCACACTGGAATTTACTTAAGAAGAAACTTTCTTTCCACGAAAAATCCGTAACAGCGGAAAATGTCGTCCCTGATTAGCTTATGCGGACTGGGCAGGATAATCTGGGACGAAACTTCAGGCATATGCTTTAAGTCAGTTTTTTTCCGAGACCGCTTATCTTTTTTTTATTGGGGCGGGGTATTCAATATGAAAACTTATAAAAAGGGGCAAGAATTCCGACATTTAATACACAGTTTTTACGATTCTGCTTGATGTGAAAAGGCGCCGATCTGCAAATAAAACTTAATAAATGTTCGCTGATTGTTTTAAACAAGTTCACGCGAACTATTCGTGTCTTGTCCTTTGTCAGACGGTGCGATATTGAAATCGTATTTCCCCATACATTGGCAATTATTTCGACACACGTGGTTATTGAGATTGGCCACTTGCCGCAAATAAAACACAAGCTGATATCTATAGGCAGGTCTTTCTTGGCGATCACTCAGTGGTTTCAATCACGGAACCAAGCTCTGGGAGAACCGGACTTAATACATTTGTGTACTGTGTCGCCCCTGATTAGCATGTGCAGTCCACATAGTCTTATCACAGACGAAAGTTTCCGCTTAAACTGAATTTTCTAGATGAGACTTCATTCTAACCAAAATTCAATAAAAGCGGAAAGCGGTGTCCCTGATTAGCCTGTGCGGACTGCTTCGGCTAATCTGAGATGACACTAAACGCACATGCACAACGAAACTTAATTATTTGTATGCGTTATATTTCCAAGTATTTCGGCTTCTGGTACGAGATAGCGCGGTTCTACACGAGTTTCGAAGCGAACCAGAAGTGCCACTCCGCCACCTACACGTCACTTCCGTCGGGCCACTTCCAGGTGTTCAACCAGGCACTTGATATGGAGTAAGTATTAGCGTAATCATTTCCAAAAGAATCACTAGGTAGGTCAGTCAATAAAGTTTTTCGTTTTATTATTTTACGATTTATGAATATTTTGTTTCAATTTTTATCAAGATGTTCAAAAACATATACCTTCAAACTACTTTGAGTGTAGCAAACTCTTGCTGAAATACTAACTAGTTAAGGGCAAACTTTACAAATGAGCCGCTTTATGCGGAAATGAGTATCATGCCATTCGCGACATGCGTAAATACCGAGCAGCCTGCGCATCCGTTCGGTCTCGTCAGCTACGTAGTCCGCCATTTAGTCACATCTTTCGTGGTCTCATATGCGGACAGGATAGAAACTTTGCGGGTCTGGAGATAGGCTGGTCACTCATGTCACGATACCCATTTTCGCATGACGTGGATCAAATAGGAAGGGCCAGGTAATTTTAACAAGAGGCTTACACCAGCACCTTTAGCTACCAAACTTATAATCATTTATGTTACTTTGCGGTGCGGTGATTTCACTTTAACAACTCAACATAATAACGTTCCATCACTTGAACAACTCAACATAACAACGTTCCATTAAGAGACCACGAGCAGAATGCGACGGGTGACGCCTACATTCCCGACACCAAGGTGAAGGCTAAGATCAAGGTTAAGTTCAACGAAGGTAGGTTTAGTTCGATCCATTTGTGTCTTGTCCTGAGAAAACTGGGCATAATGCATGTGCGTAAAGTGTCGTCCCAGATTAGTATGTGCAGTCCGCACAGGCTAATCAGGGACGACAAATTCCGCCTTAACTTGATTTTCGGTCAGGTTTGACTTCCTTGAAACTAAAAATACCATAAAAGCGGAAAGTGTCGGCCCTGGTTAGCCTATGCGGACTGCAACGGCTAATCTAGGACGACACTTTACGCACATGCAGTATGCCCAGTTTTCTCAGAACACGACTCATTTAGATTTAGTGCAAATGTTGTTACTAAATCGATAGGGCTTAAACATTCGTGATTCAATTATAATGCTTAATTTTTTTTTAATTAGCCGCCTTATGGGAAAAACGGGCAGAATGCATGTGCATAAAGTGTGCTCCCTAATTTATCTGTGCAGTTTAAAGACCTATATGGGGCGCCACTTTAGGCACATGCATTGGGTCCGTTTTCGCCTAGATGTGATTTTCGTTAAGAAAAGACTTTCTTCAAACAAAGAAGCGTATACATGTGGAACGCGTCGTTCCTGGTAAGCCTGTGCGGACTACAAAGGCTAAAGTAGAACGATACTTTATGCTCATATTACACTTAGCGCAGTTTCCACAGAGGGCGACTCCAATCTGTGTTTATTGATCGACTAGCATTTATCAATAAGAAATACAGTTAAAATCGATATTTGGCGTGTATTATAATTGTTATGATCATACAAATTAAGTTCAAATATACATGCTTCAAACAATATGTACAAATATCAAGCAATAGTAAAATTTACTAAATAAAAGTAAAGATCCTCGAAATATTTGACATATTTGGTAGATTGAATCGCAATGATATGATAAAGATGTGCATATGTCGAGTCGACGATAGTTTCGCGTTTAGCAACCCCCATTTGTAAACATTCGTTAGTTTGAAAATAGATTTTATACTTGCCCTAAGCCAGAGTTTTCAATATGGTCTCTGGGAGAATTGTATCAGACAACTATTACTGATCGAACACCATAACATATCTCTGACATAGGCTTTTAAATAATAGTAATTTTATATTGCTACTACACTTGGAGACTTTTCTAACGCAACACGTATTCAAATCAATATAACCCCCCTATTTTCGAACGGATTTTGTTGAACTTTGGACTTAGAATAATTCAACAAATAGCTAGTACTTCATGTACACTTAATTGCAATTGATCAACATTAAAATATCAAACATAACAAATAAAAAAATCATTGAAAAAGTTTAATTCTCAAAATCGTACATCGTAAAATAATAATGTGAAAAGTTACACGTCTTAATGACCGCCCGGCTTGTAACATTGCGCTCATACGAGCCATATTGTTTTTCTAATTCATATTATGTTTTCCTGGTGTAAAATCGCACCTAGAATGATGACATTGACTTACATTGGAATTATAAAGCGCGCGGTACTACACTTGATGACTTTTCGAACGCAGAATTTTTCAAACTTAAATATCTCAGTTATGAGTCAATCTTTTTATTTAAAAGTGTACATGTGATCATTTGACTACAGCATTTACAAGCAAACGATGAGATCATTCATCCGTGAAGATCGGATTCTTCAGCAAGTGGGGAAGGTAGCCTGCAACATGCCGATTGAACTCCTGAAATGTTTTGGAAAGACATTGACTTTTTTTAATTAATTTATATTTTCCTTGTGAATCAACCCACCTCAAATAAAGAAATTGAAATAAAGTTAGATTCATGTCGCGTATCACTATTTTCATCACGTGCACAAAGATGAAACCATACCTACCCCGCGTACAAAAGCGCCTAATTGTCACCGATGAATGTTTTTATCGTAATCTTACATAATATAGTCAAATGATCACCTGTGAAATTTTTAATAAAAATCTTAACTCATTTCTTTGGTATTCAAGTTTGAAAAGTGTTGCGTTAGAAAAGTCTCCAAGTGCAGTGCACTAATATTGGAGGCGATGACCCAATAATTATATTGCTATTTTGCCAAAAGCTGGTAACACAAAGTAACTCCACGCACTTTCTGTAATATTAATTCATGGTTCGATAACTTAATTTTAACCGTTAAGAACTTTATTTTTGCAAATATCTTACGTTATTGATATACAGTTGAAAAAATCTTTAGTGCATAAAAGACAGTTGTTATTGCAGTTTGTGCATAAATCTTAAGGTATAAGAATAAATCATTGAATACGTCTGAAATCGGTGATAAAATTTCACGTTGTGTGAAGCATAACCGTGAAGCACAAATCGAATTTTAAACAAGAACACAAGCTTATTAAATAAAGAAATT
Organism: Dreissena polymorpha; assembly: GCF_020536995.1. NCBI lineage: Eukaryota > Metazoa > Mollusca > Bivalvia > Myida > Dreissenidae > Dreissena > Dreissena polymorpha. Next base: position 80,520,660 of record NC_068359.1, read on the forward strand.
CTGATGTACTTTACATTGCCATAAGCAACATAAAAATCTGTCTTTATGCACTAGTTGAAATTCGTAAGAAAAATTGTGTTAAAGTTATTTAAAATTAAGCACCACTTACCGTCGTGTTTACCGCTAAGAAAGTTAAACAAGGGATCCCTACAAAGTCACGTGATCCTGCAGCCTGTTAAAGCGAGATTATACGATTTTTACATGTGTTAAATTGTTATATATTGATAAAGATTTGTAACAATGTCACAAAATAGGCAAGACAAATCAAACATTGAAGACGAATTTCATAAAACGCAGCAAAGAAAATTAGCGCCCCGAGCCGATTGTGACGAAGATATTTCGTAAATATTTTCCAACAATAACAGAAGCATTCGTCTTTTTATTAGGATCGGGGTTAGTGTTCGTGTGTCGTATGAATAGATTTCGTTGCAGGAAATTAAAATGATCCGTAAAACCAAATTTAGATTCACATCTTACATGCATGATATACATGCTGACGAATTCGACTGTTCATACATATTCGATTAAAGGAATACATATCTGGCTTATTTTGCATTTTTCGACACATGTTCTTCTTAACTTTTATTTTAATTTATATGGAAATATATGTATAATAAGTTTTTTTACAAATTTTCTATAAATTCATTTATATTTGACAAAATCGTATAATCTCGCTTTAATGAATTTGTGTAAAGCGTCGTCGTAGTTTAGTCTCTTCAGTCCGCAAAAGCTAATCAAGGACTACACTTTCCGCTCAAGGACTACACTTTCCGCTCAAGGACTACACTTTCCGCTCAAGGACTACACTTTCCGCTCAAGGACTACACTTTCCGCTCAAGGACTACACTTTCCGCTCAAGGACTACACTTTCCGCTCAAGGAGTATATTTTCCGCTTTTATGGATTTGTGTTAAATAAAAGTATCTCCCTAACTAAAATCCAGTTAAGTCGGAAAATTAAGTCACTGCTAAGCTTTTGTGGACTGAACAGACTAATCTGGGTGGAACTTGTCGTACAATAAGCCAAGATATCCCAGAACGATGCGCAATTGTGTTTACCATGTGCTTGCCATTAATTTCTCACAACTTTCGCAAGAAATCTACGCCCTAGCATGAGAATACCTCATCCATCTTGTGTCCTTGCTACACAATTCAGCGATTCTGGTTTTAGGTGAAGCAATAAGACTAATTTAAATCCGTGTTTGTCTCCGAAAATTCATGCCCTGAATGTTTGCTTTTCCCACCCAGTTTATCATCCCAACTTTCTCCACAGTTGTTCGTCAGCATTTCAATATTTCATTCATAGTTTCATTGCGTAAAAAGTCGATGAAAGACTCACTTGTTAAGAAAGTATTGTGATAATTTTTATATTGAATGAATGAATATTTTGAGTTTTCGGATGAGTGTTTACATATCACCTATTTTTCCTCAACTGCTCATGGAGACTGAAATCTTCTTAGCTGTACCAGGTCGCAGAATCAACGTGGTTTTCAGGGGTTTACACACGGGCTGGACAGGATGTAATCACACCGTTCAGAATTTTATTTTTGCAAATATCTCAAGCTATTGAAATTCATCTGCAAAAATGTTTAGTGCATACAATACAGATTTTCTTGCAGTTTGTGCCGATATCTTAAGGCAAAAGAATAAATCCTTGAATACGTATGAAATCGGTGACAAAATAACACGTTGAGTGAATCATATAACCGTATAGATGAATGCAGTGCACATATAATTTTTTAACAAGAAATCGGTGACAAAATTTCACGTTGCGTGAAGCATATAACCGTATAGATGAATGCAGTGCACATATACTTTTTTAACAAGAACACATGCTGATTAAATAATGTAATTATGATGTATTTCATATTGCCATAAGCAGCATAAAAATCTATATTTTATGCACTATTTGAAATTTTAAGAATAGTTGTTTAAAAAAGTTATTTGAAAAAAAGCACCACTTGCCGGTGTATTTAAATCCATTAACGTTTACTTGGGAACCCCACATAGTCACGTGATCCTGCACCCTGTGTTCGTGTTTTAACAAACGAAATGATGTCATTAAAGTTTGATTTTGCTTAATTTCACGAAAAGTAAAACTTTCCGTTTCATTATATGGTTTATCGACATGAAATGTGCTTCAATCTTAATATCTATGAATTGATCTATAACTATTTCGTACGTGTACTGTTCAATACACATTGATCAATATAGACGTGATTTGCAAATAGTGAATTAGTATCTGCATGTTGCGTTGTTTTTTTAAAATACTATTTCTCAGACAATATTTTTGAAAGACGTGCCATGATAATAGAGAATAATAGGTTAGTGTTGATTATAGATCGGGTTTATCATGCGAGGCTTAGAAACCAAAAAGCACGAGCCTTGGCGAGTGCTTTTTCGTTTTCGTGCCGAGCATGATAAAACTCAACTATAATCAACACTAATCTATTATTCTATTTATCCCACTTTTTATTATGTAAACCTTTTTGTTTAAACAAAATTTGTTTGACTGGATAATGTCGCTGGATTTATGACGTCATTTCGTCGAAATATTGACGTCATTTCCTGCCGTTGATTATAAATGATATTTAATCAACGGGGCTTTATTCAACCGAATTCGCTGTAAAAGTGGGATAAAATAGAATATGTGGCCGGTAACTTGTTTGGTATGTTTATAAAAACTATGCATTTTCTTATACAATAGGCAGTTTCTATAGATAATATATGAATGGTGACTGTTTGACTTTTGAGGTCATGTGCTATTAGACTCATCCGGTTTGGCGTGTAAAACGGCTCGGCACGTCTCGCCTTTGCCTAAGGCTTGCTAAGCCATATCATACTTGTATTATATCACAAAATATCAACAGTAACAACCAATAAATTCTCATGAAGAATTGCAAATCGAATACAAAAATGCCTCGCTTCAGAAAAGATAGAAATGGAAAATGGAAAATAACTTCATTGTATGAAAATATATTTATCGAATGAACAAAGAGCCTTCTCGTGTTAAGCTCGAACCTTAAAACATTAAAGAAATGCAAGCCATTTAAGAGATAGTTCTGATAAACTACTGCTTTTTCATTGAACTCGAATCATCAGAGATACGTAAAGTCCACGATTTTGAGAAATTCTCTCAGATTTGCGAATCTATTCCTCGTGCTTATTCATTCGGATCCACTAGCGGGATATTTCGTTTTTTCGTATTTTATTGGCTGTAGATAATTTGTCAATAAATGTCAAAATCGGGGTTAGACAGCTACGCTGAAAAAGTTTAATCGCACGTATTTCCTATACAGCGGCCCCATACGCGGACTATTGGGTTGTGGACACCGATTACGAGACATACACACTGGTCTTCTCCTGCGTTGACATTGTGGGTGTCAGCCATCTTGAATTTGCTTGGATTCTTGCCCGGAAGTCATCGATTGACCAGTCAGTGCGCGACAAGCTCTACCAGACGCTTGAATCCTTCGGAGTGAAATCCCAGCACTTCATGGACGATGATAAGACAGATTGTCATTAAATGTTAATAACTGCTTGAAATAATATCTCGTTGTATTGTTCTTATCAAACTTAGATTTTCAGATTAACCGTAACTATGGAACAAGTAACAAATCAGAATGAAGTATTTATAGATGCAAATTATTTAATATTTGACGTCATATTATTACGTCAGTAAGGTGTAAATCTAGATGAAGAAAATATCATTGACATGGTGATATTTGCATTTCGTGTATTTAAGAAATATTTTCACACTCTATTTCATTCGCATTACGGCGGTGAAATGGCGTCTTTAAATATTTAACGTTTAACGTTAAAACGTACATTAATCGTGACAAAAGTGTACAAGCACGAGGGCTGTGTGTATGCCTATAACTTAGCAGCCGAACTCTCTCTACGAATATAATTAGTATATAAGTCTTCCTTCATCACTCCGAAAAAGTGCCGGTCTAGTTTCATGTTCCCCCGGGCTTTCTGCAAAGTAACCAGGGCTTCTGACATCAGGGAGGGGGCTGGTACCGCCCTGTCAATGATTCCCAGAGCCACGCCTCTTTTGGCATCAAGCCGCTTGCCGAAAACAAGCGCTTCTCTGTGTGAGATCACACAAGGCACCTTTAATCTGAAGTCAAGCGTAGAAGATAAAAAATAAAATGTTCTAACAATTTATAACGACCAGCATTTTTCGGCAGAATAACATATTAAAAGATGGAAGCTAGTTGCAAAACCAATTGTTTACTTACGAACATTGATAAGTAAAACATTGTAGGCGTATACAAATTAAAGCGTACTATCTAGAAAAGAAAACAAACAACAATCAGAGCAAACTGCTTGTAAGAAAAACATACATTTTCAATGAATTTGATATTCTTAAAATCAAATTTAAACATTCAAAAACCGGCTATTAATTGATACGTGTTAAGAAATGGTGTTTTGTCGAATCGGAGAAACAAAGTACCGGTAGATCGCGAGAATCACGCTCTTAATTAAAGCGCACTGCTGCAAACTATTGACCCCGCCGCCAAACAAAACATACGGGTCCTTTATTACAACCGTGTTTTTAAGAAATCGGGTATATACATATAATAACCCTTACATTTTATGGAATTAGTTGTCATTACATATGAATTTATTATGATGTATCCTTACTTCAATTGTTCAAAATGTTCAGTATAGCGCTTAACATAACAGTGGAACTTTGTAACAAAACATAGAATTAATGTTACAAAAATATGACCGGAATGCGTTAGAGGATCATAATGAGTAACATACTTAAAAATATCAACCATAGTCTTCGTGAAGGGAAGTTTCATGTGAACTTCTGGCCATTGGACCCACCCGCGGTCCTCGCGCATCAATCGGAAGTCATGAACGAGCGCTATGAACGCCCCTTCCGCTATGGCGTGACCTTGAGTAAACGTGAAGAAATGTGACGTGGATGTGACAATATAGGGATACTACACGTTTTCGAGGGCATGATCATCTGCGGGCACTCGGGCAGGAACGGATTTTGAGAGCGCCCGCAGATGATCATATCCGAGAAAATGTGTAGTTTCGCTATTTTTGCATAAACAAATCACACATACCAAAATAATTTTAACAAGCAGTGAAATCAATATGTTTTGTTCATTCGACATCGACAAAATAATTCGATTATTTCAATACAGTATAAGGTTGTGTTTAACATATGCCTCACTCGGTCATCATCCGAAATGACGAGCTTTACCTTTGGATAGGCAGTTTTCGATTTAAAATGTGTTTAAACAGTGGATTAATGCAAAGTTTAAATACAGCCGCGAAAAGTTAGAAATGAGGAACTATTATGGAATTTACAGCAGGAACGTTGAAGGTACATAAACACTTACATTTACAGCATATTCTTTTGAAAGTGGTGACTGTTGAGTAAATAACCTTAACTTCATTGACGTTGCCAATACAATAAAGCTGTTGTCAAGAGAGTGCAGATGGTATAACTTGAAAAATGGATTGAAATAGTCATTATCCCTGCATGCATGAGGAAACTGGTGCTTATTCAGTTCCCCATTTATGCTTGGAAAGTCGTCGATAGCTGGAGAAGGGAAGTAACTGCGCGTGGACCAGATTATGGATATGAAAAACACATAACAGGGCTTGAACGGCACATGAATCGCATTGTTAATACACGATTTCTCCCGTTCAAGCCCTCCTTTTGCCAAGTTTCTGCACCCCGCCAGAGGGCATTATAGATAGATTTTATGCAATAATAAGTAATGTGTCATTAAATATAAGTCTCGTTCTAGAAAAACGTGGCTTCGTGCATGTGCGAAAAGTGTCGTCCCAGATAAGGCTGTACATTATATTTTCATGGATTGTTTTTAAAGGAAATAGCTTCGTAAAGAAAATCCATCTGAGGCGGAAAGTGACGACCTTGATAAGCCTGTGCGGACTGTACAGGCTATTCTTAGACGACTTCACAGAGCGAGGCAAATATTTAACAGATAATAGGTAGAGTTACAGTTTTTAGGAATTGAAAAAACCGGTTTCTCCTACAAAAAATATTTTGAACAGGTTTTGGTAAAATCTTAAATAAGTATTCGCTAAAATATGTTTTCAAATTTAATCCACATTTAAATAATATAACACATTATTTACTCCCCGGGATGAACATTTTAAAAACTTGTTCGTATAAATCATTTCCGAACATTATGCTACTGGTAAAAGGAGGTGCAAATATTACAAAATACTATAATTATATTCACAGTTTGCTGAGAAACAAATACAAATCATGGTAAAAACCAGGCTTGATGCATGTGCGTAAAGACACTGTCCGCTTTAATGCTATTTCTCGGATAAAAAAGTCTCTTTTAAACGAAAATGCAGTATCATTCCAGATAAGCTTGTGCAGTTCGCTGAGCAGAGGAGAGACTTCCTTTAAACAAAAAAATACAATTAAAGCGGAAAATGTTGTCCCTTATTATCCTGCCCCGATTGCACAGGTTAATTTGTGACGACATTTAACGCACATACATGTGGACCCATTTTCCCAGAGCGAGGCTCAACTGAACCGGATTCATTGCATAATCCGTTGGAATGATCAGTCCATAGCATTGGGGTCGTGCATCTCGTTTCTTAAGCGCAGATTTTAAAACGGCAGTTTATACATTGAAACACGTCAACTAGTATTGAATTCTCGCTTCCTCTCATATAAACCTTAAACAAAACTTCTACACATGCTTTCGTTAAACAGTTCGCGCAGGGTTGGAAGTAAGTTAGTTATTATCAGATGACCATACCGTGATGACACTGTTCAAACACCGGTGCAATAAGTTCGTAAATTGCATCTAGTGTAAATAGATATCTTGCCGAGGTTCTGAACTAGTAGCGCTAGACTAATTAACTATTGACGTCCTTTTTATGCCCCCGGATCGAATGATCGGGGGTATATTGTTTTTGGCCTGTCTGTCTGTCATTGTATGTGTGTGTCTGTATTATGTATCAAAACTTTAACCTTGGTCATAACTTTTGCAATATTGAACTTGATATTTGACATGCACGTGTATCTCATGGTGCTGCACATTTTGAGTGGTGAAAAGTCAAAGTCATCCATCAAGGTCAAATGTCAAATATATGGCTTCAAGCGGCGCAGTGGGGGGGGGGGAGGCATTGTGTTTTACAAACACACCTCTTGTTAAGTCAATAAAAAGTAACAAAAAAACAAATATAGAGGATTTAACAAATTCTGAAAGCTCTATAGAGAAAACTGTCTGATGCCCATCAGTCATAAATGGTCACTCAGCCACCATGGTGTTTATAATTTCTTAAATTGAATTATACAATTACAATTTTATGGAATTCTACAATTATTGCAAGGGAGCTAACCGTTAACTGCCGCTACAGTCGTTATTCCAATGGCGAGAATCCGTTTGTACAGTTTGTGTAGTGCTTCGTGATATTCATCTAGAGCTTGCGCAGTCTGAGCCTTCAGCCAATCCACATCGAGGCCAGTGCTGAACGAGCGGCCTTCTCCTGTTGTAATAATGCCGACTATTTTAGGATGACTGAAATACAGATATAAATCATCACTCAAACAATTTGCATGCATTCAGATAATAGTTTGTCAGTAACAGGTAGAGGAACTCATGATTTAAGTCAAATTTAGAAATAAAAACAACAATTTCAAAACTTGTGTTTCACTTTCTTATTGCTGGTCCCATGACAGCGTGGTATAAACATGGGAATACCCAGCTACCAATCTACCAATTCGTTTAAGTAACAGCTAGGCAAACTGTCATGCGTCGAGACAAACTGTTTACTTGACAACTCAGTGCGATTAGATGGGTGCGTTCCAATGTATGTCGCTGAAAGTCAGCCGCTGTGTTTATCTGTGCTATATTTGCAGGAGACGAGAAAGAATACCACTCAAGACGTGTGTCGAGAAATGAAATTGTTAATATTTTATGGTTTCATCATTGTAACAATTAAACACTTAAAGATTGTTCAATTATACAAATGGAAATGTTTTTGTTCTCAAAGCGAATAAAAGCGGCAAAGTAGGGAACATCACTGAACAATTAGTTTGAAAGTACAGCCAGAATTACCTCCCTTACAATTGACAAAACGAAAGTGAAATGATGATTAAGTTTGAAAGTACAGCCAGAATTACCTGTCTTACAATTGGCAAAACGAAAGGGAAATAAACATGTAGTTTTAAAGTACAGCTAGAATTAGCTCCCTTATAATTGTCAAAACGAAAGTGAAAGTTCACAAAAGTTGCAGGCGTTTGATTAAAAGTTAAGCTCACAACTACCCACGTGTCAATGAAATCGAGTGCTTGATTCCAAGTTCGAACGTAATCCAGAGTAAACGTATTGTCACCATTACACATGGTAACCACAGCTACGTCTTCATCGGTCAATCGCACACTTAACCCGACGAAATCCATTCACACGTTTAGTTTTGTTACGCAAATATTTGTGTATGTGAAGCCGAAATAGAAAGTAAATAGTTTTCACACTTCAAATTAATAACTTATCAATAGAAATCTTACGAAAATTATAAAGAAATAGTGTAAAGGCAACAAATACACTTTATCACGTTCTAGATGTTGAACTGGATAATAATTCTTTCATAGGTTACATGCCACGCAGTGTTCAGGTTTGAATAAAGTCTTTGTAGCGTTAAACATATCTCTTCATTTATATGACACCCAATAGAAATAATTGTATTTTTTATAACGTGTCTCAAAGCCCATTTCAGATGGGGGAAGTTCGAGGCAAAGAAAACGGACAGTGCATTCCTGCAAAAATAATTGCCTAATTAGATACATATATATGTCCAAGGCGTACATGTGAGCCCTACATTATATCACTGTACGCTCTGTATCAATTTCTTTAGGCACGGTCGAATTTGTTATGACGACGTTTAAATATAACAGTTCTCTGTACTCGTAAAAACAACACAAGATTCGGTAACATTTCTAAAGTGAAAATTTGTCATAAAAAGATTTGTATGGCCATTCCACTTGCTGTTATTTGATTGAACCGGGGATGACATGTACTGGTTTAAGCACAGGAAGGCTTTACTTTTCAAAGTTAAGTTAAGGGCCTGGTTAAACATACCGCCTAATTAAAATAGAGCTTAAACGAACTTACGAAAGATGTCGGTCGTGAGACAGACCGTAAATACCATTGTTTCACGTCTTATCACCTTCACCACATTGCTATTTCCTGTTTGTTATTTACCAATAGTAATAACTAAGATTTACAGCACAGTGATATTGCGTGAGTTCACTCACATGATAAAGTCTGTGTATTTCAAAAAATCTTGGTTTACATCATTTTGACGATTTAAACTCTATTCTATCGTTCTGAGCATATCAATTTATGTTATGGCCTTAAAGTTATTTATGTATTGTCATCCCTCGCAACCATTATTGTTTGCAGTTGGGGCATATGTCGCATCATGTAACAAGCCTTATTTTCCAAATTTGTGACCAAACAAAAGATATATCCGTGTATCGGTACTGTCATTTTCCGTCCAAATCATATATTCGTTCGTTCCTTCACTCGCCCTTTCACTCAATCCTAAACTCACTCGTAAACTCAATCCTTCACTCACTCGCTCATTCACTCCTGTACTCACTCATTCACTCATGTACTCATTCACTCACTCACTCATTCATGAATGAATGAATTAATTAATTCAGTCATTCGATCATCCTTTGAAAACGACCAACACTACGACTACCTCTAAACAAACGCAAAATGTTATTTTTTGTAAATTCGCTTGGATATCTGGTCTCCTTTTCATTAAAAGTTGTTTTCCGCGATCGCAACAGTCAAAGTTTTCTCGATTTTGAAAAATCTTATCCAATTATACGTGGTGATAACATTGACTTATTTAAATACGTGTTACTGGTGACGAACGCTCGTAACAACGCTGCATCAACAGAATCTAATACGGAATCGGCAGAAGCAAAACGCAAAGCGCTGATACGGTAAGGTATCCTTGCATATGTTAAAGCAGTTTTTATGCACAAATGCCAAGCGGGCATGACATGTTTTCGACAAAGCTCGTGATATATATGCAAGTTAGGAACATGGCAGGTCGATTCATGTATAGCATTTATAAAAAAATGATTTAGGAAGTCTTTGTGGATAATTACACAGATTTTATAGCGATTTGCTGTCCATTTTTTCACATGTTTTTGGTATTTTGAAAAAATGCATTGAATGCCTTTACTAACCAAACAATTATGTTTGAAACAAAAAAAAAAGATATTAAAGTTTGCCTTTTAAGAGATCTTCCAGGGACTTTAATGAGCAAAATCAACCCAGAATGTTTAAACACAGGGAAACTGGGTGATAACAGGTTACAATCAACTAAAATGTAGCCGAACAACACATTGAAAAACAGTATTTTGATATTTGCCAAGCTCTTCAATATATGTCATTTTACATACTTTTTGTTTCTATATGTATTAAACTTAATATTTATATAAAATTATGATTATGGGGGTCCCTACATACAAAATGCTTATTTTATTTTTTACTTCAGTTAAAGGTTAAACAATAAATTTAATAGGATTTGCAAACGTAACTATATTGTGACGTAAACACCCTCTTTCGGTTGTAGGGACCCTTGGAACGTCGTTTATTTTATCTCAATTCATTCATGTCACTGAAAATGTTTACATGAGAAAAGAAGAATACCAGCTGTAGTTGTTGTTTTTTATTGTACTTTTGGTTTACTGCTTCGATCCTTTTAGTTGATAAAAATGAGCAATCTCCTACGCAGTGGTCTCCCTTATACTAGATGACCGGGCGAATGCCCAAGGGAAGTAACTGCTTTGAGGTCACAACATACCAAAAGATTTCCTGCACAAATTCAATGTAAAATCAATAACTTTAACAAAAAATAAAGTCAAACTTTTGCGCGTAGACACCCCCATAACCATACCTTTTCTTAAAGAGCATTCCAAGCCGCAATGATTTAAACAATAAAAAACATAGGTCATCCAATATGTAAGAAAGAACTCAATGCGAATCAGCGGTCACTGTTTTATGGCCATCTTTTTACCGGCATCTCTCCAGTTGATGATGGTTTCCCGCCAACTGTCAAAGTCTTATGTAGTCTCCAACCTAAAAGCAAAACAGGGAATTTGTAGTATACAACAATGTTTTCCCTACCACATGAACACAGAAATATTCAAAAATAAAGTCATGGCAAGTGCCCGTACAGAGAATTGTGTCTTCAAATAAATGAAGATTTTGTTTTTAGAGGGTATAGCATTGAACACCAAAAGTATTTAGTGTATTGTAACCTATAAGAGAAATTTATTTTTACTGAAATGTGTTTTTCTTTCATATTATTATCATCCCATCCATATTGCACCAATATATTAAGTTTGGCTGGATTAGCTGTCCATTTGGCCATTCTGTATCATATTTTCACACGCGGGTGTTTTCAGTCCGAAGAAGGCGATATTAGGCCTGTTAAAGCTTAACTGCCCCTTTAAGATTTAAAGCTGTTGTGTTCAATATCTGCAATAAAATACCAAAACAAACCAAAAAGACATGCAAGTGGGGCTGATGTGTGGTGGGGAAAGAATGAATTTGTTAGATATTTTCACTCTAAGCAATTTTGATAATGTCTTTTTTGTGTGTTTTTTTTTAATCATCCCAAAAATGCCAATTTCAAAGCAAAAACAATCCAATTTCATCCAAGACAATAAACTAATTAGTCAAAATGAGAGATCAAAGATACTTTGAAGTGTAGAAATCAATAAGCTTCCAATAACTTGTTATTTCACACCAATAAAAGTGTAAAATCTTGAAAGCGCCTTGTCGATCGGTGCCCATTTATTTACCAGCCGCCAATGAAATATTCTAGCATGTAATGTCATGGGTGCCTTTTAACTGCAGCAGATGGTCAAAATGCATTGCCAGCTCTCATTTAGAGGTTCAAGACAATACAAATTTTCATATTTTGGACACAAAATAAGTACTTTAGGCTATTTTTATGGTGGCAATCTGGTCCAAATGGGAGTTTGTAACCAAGCGAAAGAATACAATGCTCATTTGTTGGGGGGGGGGGGGGGTTAAGCTGGAAGGAAAAGTTAAATTGAACAAAAAACACATATGTAGGCAAGCATTATAAGCTTAGCAATGATGTTCCATGTAGTAACAGGGGTAGAAAGGCAGTTCAGATCAAGGCAGTGTCCTGAAAGGGGTTTCTAGTACTTCTTTTGGGGACACAGCTTCCTGCAGAATTCTCAACACAACAAATAGCAATGTTTCATGTCACCTTTCTATGCAAAGAAAAACGAATAAGGACAATACTGTCATTAAATCACTGAATGAGAGAAGCATGTACCAAATAAAAAACAAAACAAGTTGCTGAAAGTGCCAAATTTCGTCAAAAAGATCCCTCTAAGGTAAATGATGAAGGGGACACTTGCTATAACAATCCTATGTTTAAGTAAGGCGCGACACCCTTTTAAGCCAGAACCATGAATATAAGCATATTGTGAGAAAACAATACCAAAAACAAGCTAATTGTAGGGTTACAAGTAGCAAATCAACTCAGCTGTACTGCATACATGCTCAGGAACAAGGATAAACCTGTGAAGTGCCAACTTCAGCTGCCAACAAAGCACGAGCTTTACATGTCAGGACGCGGAACTATCAATACAAACTCGAGGAGAATTACATGACGGCAAGGGTGTGAGTGACCACAAACCGGATTATGACAGTCTTTCACACCTAAAGCATCATGCATATGCTTATTTGCTTGTGTACATGATAACAAAATGATATTATTACCTGTTTTGCCATCAACAACCCTTATCCAGTGGCCCTTGACTTAGTCGCAGACATTCCTCTTCCTGAAAAAGTCAAAATACCCAATAGAAAAAGATAAAAAAATGAAACAAAAACATGCATTTATGTATTTTAAGTGTACTTTTATGAATAATATAAAGTGATAAAGCTTGCTAAATTCATGATTGTACTAAATATGAAGGCTGGCTCAGTTAAGCATCTGCTGCACTGTCCATACTGTAAAAATGCCTGCCATTCCATGTCGGTGAAATGGGGCTCTGTTTGAATGTTCATGCTTTTCGCAAAAGCTTTAGTTGCGTTACTCGATCACGGAGTCCCTGGCGTTGAATTCTAACTTCATGTAACACATTAACGCGACACGGTCAACCAATATGCGGTTGAATTTAAGTCGGAAAGCAATTTAGCCCTTATTCCACTATATAAAGGTGGGGGGTCAACTTGAAAAACAACTATTCCAGGTCAAATAATCTGAATTCATGCATTTAATGCACTTATTTTCTTCCCTTTTGCTAAGAAATGACCAAAAATCTGCTTTCCCAGTCATATTTTTCACTTGCAGATGATATTTCATTTTTATCATAAGTTAGTTTTTTTATAAGAGAAATTTATTTTGACTGAAATGTGTTTTTCTTTCATATTATTATCTTCCCATCCATATTGCACCAATATATTAAGTTTGGCTAGATTAGCTGTCCATTTGGCCATTCGGTATCATATTTTCACACGCGGGTGTTTTCAGTCCGAACAAGGCGATATTAGGCCTGTTAAAGCTTAACTGCCCCTTTAAGATTCAAAGCTGTTGGGTTCAATATCTGCAATAAAATACCAAAACAAACCAAATAGACATGCAAGTGGGGCTAATGTGTGGTGGGGAAAGAATGAATTTGTTAGATATTTTCACTCTATGCAATTTTGATAATGTCTTTTTTGTGTTTTTTTTTTAATCATCCCAAAAATGCCAATTTCAAAGCAAAAACAATCCAATTTCATTCAAGACAATAACCTAATTAGTCAAAATGAGAGATCAAAGATACTTTGAAGTGTAGAAATCAATAAGCTTCCAATAACTTGTTATTTCACACCAATAAAAGTGTAAAATCTTGAAAGCGCCTTGTCGATCGGTGCCCATTTATTTACCAGCCGCCAATGAAATATTCTAGCATATAATGTCATGGGTGCCTTTTAACTGCAGCAGATGGTCAATAGCATTGCCAGCTCTCATTTAGAGGTTCAAGACAATACAAATTTTCATATTTTGGACACAAAATAAGTACTTTAGGCTATTTTTATGGTGGCAATCTGGTCCAAATGGGAGTTTGTAACCAAGCGAATGAATACAATGCTCATTTGTGGGTGGGGGTGGGGGGGGGGGGGGTTAAGCTGGAAGGAAAAGTTAAATTGAAAAAAATACACATATGTAGGCAAGCATTATAAGCTTAGCAATGATGTTCCATGTAGTAACAGGGGTAGAAAGGCAGTTCAGATCCTGAAAGGGGTTTCTAGTACTTCTTTTGGGGACACAGCTTCCTGCAGAATTCTCAACACAACAAATAGCAATGTTTCATGTCACCTTTCTATGCAAAGAAAAACGAATAAGGACAATACTGTCATTAAATCACTGAATGAGAGAAGCATGTACCAAATAAAAAACAAAACAAGTTGCTGAAAGTGCCAAATTTCGTCAAAAAGATCCCTCTAAGGTAAATGATGAAGGGGACACTTGCTATAACAATCCTATGTTTAAGTAAGGCGCGACACCCTTTTAAGCCAGAACCATGAATATAAGCATATTGTGAGAAAACAATACCAAAAACAAGCTAATTGTAGGGTTACAAGTAGCAAATCAACTCAGCTGTACTGCATACATGCTCAGGAACAAGGATAAACCTGTGAAGTGCCAACTTCAGCTGCCAACAAAGCACGAGCTTTACATGTCAGGACGCGGAACTATCAATACAAACTCGAGGAGAATTACATGACGGCAAGGGTGTGAGTGACCACAAACCGGATTATGACAGTCTTTCACACCTAAAGCATCATGCATATGCTTATTTGCTTGTGTACATGATAACAAAATGATATTATTACCTGTTTTGCCATCAACAACCCTTATCCAGTGGCCCTTGACTTAGTCGCAGACATTCCTCTTCCTGAAAAAGTCAAAATACCCAATAGAAAAAGATAAAAAAATGAAACAAAAACATGCATTTATGTATTTTAAGTGTACTTTTATGAATAATATAAAGTGATAAAGCTTGCTAAATTCATGATTGTACTAAATATGAAGGCTGGCTCAGTTAAGCATCTGCTGCACTGTCCATACTGTAAAAATGCCTGCCATTCCATGTCGGTGAAATGGGGCTCTGTTTGAATGTTCATGCTTTTCGCAAAAGCTTTAGTTGCGTTACTCGATCACGGAGTCCCTGGCGTTGAATTCTAACTTCATGTAACACATTAACGCGACACGGTCAACCAATATGCGGTTGAATTTAAGTCGGAAAGCAATTTAGCCCTTATTCCACTATATAAAGGTGGGGGGGTCAACTTGAAAAACAACTATTCCAGGTCAAATAATCTGAATTCATGCATTTAATGCACTTATTTTCTTCCCTTTTGCTAAGAAATGACCAAAAATCTGCTTTCCCAGTCATATTTTGCACTTGCAGATGATATTTCATTTTTATCATAAGTTAGTTTATAAGAGAAATTTATTTTGACTGAAATGTGTTTTTCTTTCATATTATTATCTTCCCATCCATATTGCACCAATATATTAAGTTTGGCTAGATTAGCTGTCCATTTGGCCATTCGGTATCATATTTTCACACGCGGGTGTTTTCAGTCCGAACAAGGCGATATTAGGCCTGTTAAAGCTTAACTGCCCCTTTAAGATTCAAAGCTGTTGGGTTCAATATCTGCAATAAAATACCAAAACAAACCAAATAGACATGCAAGTGGGGCTAATGTGTGGTGGGGAAAGAATGAATTTGTTAGATATTTTCACTCTATGCAATTTTGATAATGTCTTTTTTGTGTTTTTTTTTTAATCATCCCAAAAATGCCAATTTCAAAGCAAAAACAATCCAATTTCATTCAAGACAATAACCTAATTAGTCAAAATGAGAGATCAAAGATACTTTGAAGTGTAGAAATCAATAAGCTTCCAATAACTTGTTATTTCACACCAATAAAAGTGTAAAATCTTGAAAGCGCCTTGTCGATCGGTGCCCATTTATTTACCAGCCGCCAATGAAATATTCTAGCATATAATGTCATGGGTGCCTTTTAACTGCAGCAGATGGTCAATAGCATTGCCAGCTCTCATTTAGAGGTTCAAGACAATACAAATTTTCATATTTTGGACACAAAATAAGTACTTTAGGCTATTTTTATGGTGGCAATCTGGTCCAAATGGGAGTTTGTAACCAAGCGAATGAATACAATGCTCATTTGTGG
Organism: Dreissena polymorpha; assembly: GCF_020536995.1. Lineage (NCBI taxonomy): Eukaryota > Metazoa > Mollusca > Bivalvia > Myida > Dreissenidae > Dreissena > Dreissena polymorpha. The sequence continues at coordinate 80,536,935 of NC_068359.1, forward strand.
GTGGGGGTGGGGGGGGGGGGTTAAGCTGGAAGGAAAAGTTAAATTGAACAAAATACACATATGTAGGCAAGCATTATAAGCTTAGCAATGATGTTCCATGTAGTAACAGGGGTAGAAAGGCAGTTCAGATCCTGAAAGGGGTTTCTAGTACTTCTTTTGGGGACACAGCTTCCTGCAGAATTCTCAACACAACAAATAGCAATGTTTCATGTCACCTTTCTATGCAAAGAAAAACGAATAAGGACAATACTGTCATTAAATCACTGAATGAGAGAAGCATGTACCAAATAAAAAACAAAACAAGTTGCTGAAAGTGCCAAATTTCGTCAAAAAGATCCCTCTAAGGTAAATGATGAAGGGGACACTTGCTATAACAATCCTATGTTTAAGTAAGGCGCGACACCCTTTTAAGCCAGAACCATGAATATAAGCATATTGTGAGAAAACAATACCAAAAACAAGCTAATTGTAGGGTTACAAGTAGCAAATCAACTCAGCTGTACTGCATACATGCTCAGGAACAAGGATAAACCTGTGAAGTGCCAACTTCAGCTGCCAACAAAGCACGAGCTTTACATGTCAGGGACGCGGAACTATCAATACAAACTCGAGGAGAATTACATGACGGCAAGGGTGTGAGTGACCACAAACCGGATTATGACAGTCTTTCACACCTAAAGCATCATGCATATGCTTATTTGCTTGTGTACATGATAACAAAATGATATTATTACCTGTTTTGCCATCAACAACCCTTATCCAGTGGCCCTTGACTTAGTCGCAGACATTCCTCTTCCTGAAAAAGTCAAAATACCCAATAGAAAAAGATAAAAAAATGAAACAAAAACATGCATTTATGTATTTTAAGTGTACTTTTATGAATAATATAAAGTGATAAAGCTTGCTAAATTCATGATTGTACTAAATATGAAGGCTGGCTCAGTTAAGCATCTGCTGCACTGTCCATACTGTAAAAATGCCTGCCATTCCATGTCGGTGAAATGGGGCTCTGTTTGAATGTTCATGCTTTTCGCAAAAGCTTTAGTTGCGTTACTCGATCACGGAGTCCCTGGCGTTGAATTCTAACTTCATGTAACACATTAACGCGACACGGTCAACCAATATGCGGTTGAATTTAAGTCGGAAAGCAATTTAGCCCTTATTCCACTATATAAAGGTGGGGGGTCAACTTGAAAAACAACTATTCCAGGTCAAATAATCTGAATTCATGCATTTAATGCACTTATTTTCTTCCCTTTTGCTAAGAAATGACCAAAAATCTGCTTTCCCAGTCATATTTTGCACTTGCAGATGATATTTCATTTTTATCATAAGTTAGTTTATAAGAGAAATTTATTTTGACTGAAATGTGTTTTTCTTTCATATTATTATCTTCCCATCCATATTGCACCAATATATTAAGTTTGGCTAGATTAGCTGTCCATTTGGCCATTCGGTATCATATTTTCACACGCGGGTGTTTTCAGTCCGAACAAGGCGATATTAGGCCTGTTAAAGCTTAACTGCCCCTTTAAGATTCAAAGCTGTTGGGTTCAATATCTGCAATAAAATACCAAAACAAACCAAATAGACATGCAAGTGGGGCTAATGTGTGGTGGGGAAAGAATGAATTTGTTAGATATTTTCACTCTATGCAATTTTGATAATGTCTTTTTTGTGTTTTTTTTTTTAATCATCCCAAAAATGCCAATTTCAAAGCAAAAACAATCCAATTTCATTCAAGACAATAACCTAATTAGTCAAAATGAGAGATCAAAGATACTTTGAAGTGTAGAAATCAATAAGCTTCCAATAACTTGTTATTTCACACCAATAAAAGTGTAAAATCTTGAAAGCGCCTTGTCGATCGGTGCCCATTTATTTACCAGCCGCCAATGAAATATTCTAGCATATAATGTCATGGGTGCCTTTTAACTGCAGCAGATGGTCAATAGCATTGCCAGCTCTCATTTAGAGGTTCAAGACAATACAAATTTTCATATTTTGGACACAAAATAAGTACTTTAGGCTATTTTTATGGTGGCAATCTGGTCCAAATGGGAGTTTGTAACCAAGCGAATGAATACAATGCTCATTTGTGGGTGGGGGTGGGGGGGGGGGGGGTTAAGCTGGAAGGAAAAGTTAAATTGAACAAAATACACATATGTAGGCAAGCATTATAAGCTTAGCAATGATGTTCCATGTAGTAACAGGGGTAGAAAGGCAGTTCAGATCCTGAAAGGGGTTTCTAGTACTTCTTTTGGGGACACAGCTTCCTGCAGAATTCTCAACACAACAAATAGCAATGTTTCATGTCACCTTTCTATGCAAAGAAAAACGAATAAGGACAATACTGTCATTAAATCACTGAATGAGAGAAGCATGTACCAAATAAAAAACAAAACAAGTTGCTGAAAGTGCCAAATTTCGTCAAAAAGATCCCTCTAAGGTAAATGATGAAGGGGACACTTGCTATAACAATCCTATGTTTAAGTAAGGCGCGACACCCTTTTAAGCCAGAACCATGAATATAAGCATATTGTGAGAAAACAATACCAAAAACAAGCTAATTGTAGGGTTACAAGTAGCAAATCAACTCAGCTGTACTGCATACATGCTCAGGAACAAGGATAAACCTGTGAAGTGCCAACTTCAGCTGCCAACAAAGCACGAGCTTTACATGTCAGGGCGCGGAACTATCAATACAAACTCGAGGAGAATTACATGACGGCAAGGGTGTGAGTGACCACAAACCGGATTATGACAGTCTTTCACACCTAAAGCATCATGCATATGCTTATTTGCTTGTGTACATGATAACAAAATGATATTATTACCTGTTTTGCCATCAACAACCCTTATCCAGTGGCCCTTGACTTAGTCGCAGACATTCCTCTTCCTGAAAAAGTCAAAATACCCAATAGAAAAAGATAAAAAAATGAAACAAAAACATGCATTTATGTATTTTAAGTGTACTTTTATGAATAATATAAAGTGATAAAGCTTGCTAAATTCATGATTGTACTAAATATGAAGGCTGGCTCAGTTAAGCATCTGCTGCACTGTCCATACTGTAAAAATGCCTGCCATTCCATGTCGGTGAAATGGGGCTCTGTTTGAATGTTCATGCTTTTCGCAAAAGCTTTAGTTGCGTTACTCGATCACGGAGTCCCTGGCGTTGAATTCTAACTTCATGTAACACATTAACGCGACACGGTCAACCAATATGCGGTTGAATTTAAGTCGGAAAGCAATTTAGCCCTTATTCCACTATATAAAGGTGGGGGGTCAACTTGAAAAACAACTATTCCAGGTCAAATAATCTGAATTCATGCATTTAATGCACTTATTTTCTTCCCTTTTGCTAAGAAATGACCAAAAATCTGCTTTCCCAGTCATATTTTGCACTTGCAGATGATATTTCATTTTTATCATAAGTTAGTTTATAAGAGAAATTTATTTTGACTGAAATGTGTTTTTCTTTCATATTATTATCTTCCCATCCATATTGCACCAATATATTAAGTTTGGCTAGATTAGCTGTCCATTTGGCCATTCGGTATCATATTTTCACACGCGGGTGTTTTCAGTCCGAACAAGGCGATATTAGGCCTGTTAAAGCTTAACTGCCCCTTTAAGATTCAAAGCTGTTGGGTTCAATATCTGCAATAAAATACCAAAACAAACCAAATAGACATGCAAGTGGGGCTAATGTGTGGTGGGGAAAGAATGAATTTGTTAGATATTTTCACTCTATGCAATTTTGATAATGTCTTTTTTGTGTTTTTTTTTTTAATCATCCCAAAAATGCCAATTTCAAAGCAAAAACAATCCAATTTCATTCAAGACAATAACCTAATTAGTCAAAATGAGAGATCAAAGATACTTTGAAGTGTAGAAATCAATAAGCTTCCAATAACTTGTTATTTCACACCAATAAAAGTGTAAAATCTTGAAAGCGCCTTGTCGATCGGTGCCCATTTATTTACCAGCCGCCAATGAAATATTCTAGCATATAATGTCATGGGTGCCTTTTAACTGCAGCAGATGGTCAATAGCATTGCCAGCTCTCATTTAGAGGTTCAAGACAATACAAATTTTCATATTTTGGACACAAAATAAGTACTTTAGGCTATTTTTATGGTGGCAATCTGGTCCAAATGGGAGTTTGTAACCAAGCGAATGAATACAATGCTCATTTGTGGGTGGGGGTGGGGGGGGGGGGGTTAAGCTGGAAGGAAAAGTTAAATTGAACAAAATACACATATGTAGGCAAGCATTATAAGCTTAGCAATGATGTTCCATGTAGTAACAGGGGTAGAAAGGCAGTTCAGATCCTGAAAGGGGTTTCTAGTACTTCTTTTGGGGACACAGCTTCCTGCAGAATTCTCAACACAACAAATAGCAATGTTTCATGTCACCTTTCTATGCAAAGAAAAACGAATAAGGACAATACTGTCATTAAATCACTGAATGAGAGAAGCATGTACCAAATAAAAAACAAAACAAGTTGCTGAAAGTGCCAAATTTCGTCAAAAAGATCCCTCTAAGGTAAATGATGAAGGGGACACTTGCTATAACAATCCTATGTTTAAGTAAGGCGCGACACCCTTTTAAGCCAGAACCATGAATATAAGCATATTGTGAGAAAACAATACCAAAAACAAGCTAATTGTAGGGTTACAAGTAGCAAATCAACTCAGCTGTACTGCATACATGCTCAGGAACAAGGATAAACCTGTGAAGTGCCAACTTCAGCTGCCAACAAAGCACGAGCTTTACATGTCAGGACGCGGAACTATCAATACAAACTCGAGGAGAATTACATGACGGCAAGGGTGTGAGTGACCACAAACCGGATTATGACAGTCTTTCACACCTAAAGCATCATGCATATGCTTATTTGCTTGTGTACATGATAACAAAATGATATTATTACCTGTTTTGCCATCAACAACCCTTATCCAGTGGCCCTTGACTTAGTCGCAGACATTCCTCTTCCTGAAAAAGTCAAAATACCCAATAGAAAAAGATAAAAAAATGAAACAAAAACATGCATTTATGTATTTTAAGTGTACTTTTATGAATAATATAAAGTGATAAAGCTTGCTAAATTCATGATTGTACTAAATATGAAGGCTGGCTCAGTTAAGCATCTGCTGCACTGTCCATACTGTAAAAATGCCTGCCATTCCATGTCGGTGAAATGGGGCTCTGTTTGAATGTTCATGCTTTTCGCAAAAGCTTTAGTTGCGTTACTCGATCACGGAGTCCCTGGCGTTGAATTCTAACTTCATGTAACACATTAACGCGACACGGTCAACCAATATGCGGTTGAATTTAAGTCGGAAAGCAATTTAGCCCTTATTCCACTATATAAAGGTGGGGGGGTCAACTTGAAAAACAACTATTCCAGGTCAAATAATCTGAATTCATGCATTTAATGCACTTATTTTCTTCCCTTTTGCTAAGAAATGACCAAAAATCTGCTTTCCCAGTCATATTTTGCACTTGCAGATGATATTTCATTTTTATCATAAGTTAGTTTATAAGAGAAATTTATTTTGACTGAAATGTGTTTTTCTTTCATATTATTATCTTCCCATCCATATTGCACCAATATATTAAGTTTGGCTAGATTAGCTGTCCATTTGGCCATTCGGTATCATATTTTCACACGCGGGTGTTTTCAGTCCGAACAAGGCGATATTAGGCCTGTTAAAGCTTAACTGCCCCTTTAAGATTCAAAGCTGTTGGGTTCAATATCTGCAATAAAATACCAAAACAAACCAAATAGACATGCAAGTGGGGCTAATGTGTGGTGGGGAAAGAATGAATTTGTTAGATATTTTCACTCTATGCAATTTTGATAATGTCTTTTTTGTGTGTTTTTTTTTAATCATCCCAAAAATGCCAATTTCAAAGCAAAAACAATCCAATTTCATTCAAGACAATAACCTAATTAGTCAAAATGAGAGATCAAAGATACTTTGAAGTGTAGAAATCAATAAGCTTCCAATAACTTGTTATTTCACACCAATAAAAGTGTAAAATCTTGAAAGCGCCTTGTCGATCGGTGCCCATTTATTTACCAGCCGCCAATGAAATATTCTAGCATATAATGTCATGGGTGCCTTTTAACTGCAGCAGATGGTCAATATGCATTGCCATGAGCTCTCATTTAGAGGTTCAAGACAATACAAATTTTCATATTTTGGACACAAAATAAGTACTTTAGGCTATTTTTATGGTGGCAATCTGGTCCAAATGGGAGTTTGTAACCAAGCGAATGAATACAATGCTCATTTGTGGGTGGGGGTGGGGGGGGGGGTTAAGCTGGAAGGAAAAGTTAAATTGAACAAAATACACATATGTAGGCAAGCATTATAAGCTTAGCAATGATGTTCCATGTAGTAACAGGGGTAGAAAGGCAGTTCAGATCCTGAAAGGGGTTTCTAGTACTTCTTTTGGGGACACAGCTTCCTGCAGAATTCTCAACACAACAAATAGCAATGTTTCATGTCACCTTTCTATGCAAAGAAAAACGAATAAGGACAATACTGTCATTAAATCACTGAATGAGAGAAGCATGTACCAAATAAAAAACAAAACAAGTTGCTGAAAGTGCCAAATTTCGTCAAAAAGATCCCTCTAAGGTAAATGATGAAGGGGACACTTGCTATAACAATCCTATGTTTAAGTAAAGCGCGACACCCTTTTAAGCCGGAACCATGAATATAAGCATATTGTGAGAAAACAATACCAAAAACAAGCTAATTGTAGGGTTACAAGTAGCAAATCAACTCAGCTGTACTGCATACATGCTCAGGAACAAGGATAAACCTGTTAAGTGCCAACTTCAACTGCCAACAAAGCACGAGCTTTACATGTCAGGACGCGGAACTATCAATACAAACTGCGAGGAGAATTACATGACGGCAAGGGTGTGAGTGACCACAAACCTGATTATGACAGTCTTTCACACCTAAGGCATCATACATATGCTTATTTTCTTGTGTACATGATAACAAAATGATATTATTACCTGTTTTGCCATCAACAACCCTTATCCAGTGGCCCTTGACTTAGTCGCAGACATTCCTCTACCTGAAAAAGTCAAAATACCCAAAAGAAAAAGAAAAAAAATGAAACAAAAACATGCATTTATGTATTTTAAGTGTACTTTTATGAATAATATGAAGTGATAAAGCTTGCTAAATTCATGATTGTACTAAATATGAAGGCTGGCTCAGATAAGCATCTGCTGCACTGTCTATACTGTAAAAATGCCTGCCATTCCATGTCGGTGAAATGGGGCTCTGTTTGAATGTTCATGCTTTTCGCAAAAGCTTTAGTTGCGTTAATCGATCACGGAGTCCCTGGCGTTGAATTCTAACTTCATGTAACACATTAACGCGACACGGTCAACCAATATGCGGTTGAATTTAAGTCGGAAAGCAATTTAGCCCTTATTCCACTATATAAGGGTGGGGGGTCAACTTGAAAAACAACTATTCCAGGTCAAATAATCTGAATTCATGCATTTAATGCACTTATTTTCTTCTCTTTTGCTAAGAAATGACCAAAAATCTGCTTTCCCAGTCATATTTTGCACTTGCAGATGATATTTCAATTTTATCATAAGTTTGTTTATAAGAGAAATTTATTTTGACTGAAATGTGTTTTTCTTTCATATTATTATCTTCCCATCCATATTGCACCAATATATTAAGTTTGGCTGGATTAGCTGTCCATTTGGCCATTCTGTATCATATTTTCACACGCGAGTGTTTTCAGTCCGAAGAAGGCGATATTAGGCCTGTTAAAGCTTAACTGCCCCTTTAAGATTTAAAGCTGTTGTGTTCAATATCTGCAATAAAATACCAAAACAAACCAAATAGACATGCAAGTGGGGCTAATGTGTGGTGGGGAAAGAATGAATTTGTTAGATATTTTCACTCTAAGCAATTTTGATAATGTCTTTTTTGTGTGTTTTTTTAATCATCCCAAAAATGCCAATTTCAAAGCAAAAACAATCCAATTTCATTCAAGACAATAAACTAATTAGTCAAAATGAGAGATCAAAGATACTTTGAAGTGTAGAAATCAATAAGCTTCCAATAACTTGTTATTTCACACCAATAAAAGTGTAAAATCTTGAAAGCGCCTTGTCGATCGGTGCCCATTTATTTACCAGCCGCCAATGAAATATTCTAGCATATAATGTCATGGGTGCCTTTTAACTGCAGCAGATGGTCAATATGCATTGCCATGGAGCTCTCATTTTGAGGTTCAAGACAATACAAATTTTCATATTTTGGACACAAAATAAGTACTTTAGGCTATTTTTATGGTGGCAATCTGGTCCAAATGGGTGTTTGTAACCAAGCGAAAGAATACAATGCTCATTTGTGTGTGTGTGGGGGGGGGGGGGGGTGGGGGGTGGGGGGTTTAAGCTGGAAGGAAAAGTTAAATTGAACAAAATACACATATGTAGGCAAGCATTATAAGCTTAGCAATGATGTTCCATGTAGTAACAGGGGTAGAAAGGCAGTTCAGATCAAAGCAGTGTCCTGAAAGGGGTTTCAAGTACTTCTTTTGGGGACACAGCTTCCTGCAGAATTCTCAACACAACAAATATCAATGATTCATGTCACCTTTCTATGCAAAGAAAAACAAATAAGGACAATACTGTCATTAAATCACTGAATGAGAGAAGCATGTACCAAATAAAAAACAAAACAAGTTGCTGAAAGTGCCAAATTTTGTCAAAAAGATCCCTCTAAGGTAAATGATGAAGGGGACACTTGCTATAACAATCCTATGTTTAAGTAAAGCGCGACACCCTTTTAAGCCGGAACCATGAATATAAGCATATTGTGAGAAAACAATACCAAAACAAGCTAATTGTAGGGTTACAAGTAGCAAATCAACTCAGCTGTACTGCATACATGCTCAGGAACAAGGATAAACCTGTTAAGTGCCAACTTCAACTGCCAACAAAGCACGAGCTTTACATGTCAGGACGCGGAACTATCAATACAAACTGCGAGGAGAATTACATGACGGCAAGGGTGTGAGTGACCACAAACCTGATTATGACAGTCTTTCACACCTAAGGCATCATACATATGCTTATTTTCTTGTGTACATGATAACAAAATGATATTATTACCTGTTTTGCCATCAACAACCCTTATCCAGTGGCCCTTGACTTAGTCGCAGACATTCCTCTACCTGAAAAAGTCAAAATACCCAAAGAAAAAGAAAAAAAAATGAAACAAAAACATGCATTTATGTATTTTAAGTGTACTTTTATGAATAATATGAAGTGATAAAGCTTGCTAAATTCATGATTGTACTAAATATGAAGGCTGGCTCAGATAAGCATCTGCTGCACTGTCTATACTGTAAAAATGCCTGCCATTCCATGTCGGTGAAATGGGGCTCTGTTTGAATGTTCATGCTTTTCGCAAAAGCTTTAGTTGCGTTAATCGATCACGGAGTCCCTGGCGTTGAATTCTAACTTCATGTAACACATTAACGCGACACGGTCAACCAATATGCGGTTGAATTTAAGTCGGAAAGCAATTTAGCCCTTATTCCACTATATAAGGGTGGGGGGGTCAACTTGAAAAACAACTATTCCAGGTCAAATAATCTGAATTCATGCATTTAATGCACTTATTTTCTTCTCTTTTGCTAAGAAATGACCAAAAATCTGCTTTCCCAGTCATATTTTGCACTTGCAGATGATATTTCATTTTTATCATAAGTTTGTTTAGGTCACAACATACCAAAACATTTCCTGCACAAATTCAATGTAAAAGCAATAACTTTAACAAAAAATAAAGTCAAACTTTTGCGCGTAGACACCCCCATAACCATACCTTTTCTTAAAGAGCATTCCAAGCCGCAATGATTTAAACAATAAAAAACATAGGTCATCCAATATGTAAGAAAGAACTCAATGCGAATCAGCGGTCACTGTTTTATGGCCATCTTTTTACCGGCATCTCTCCAGTTGATGATGGTTTCCCGCCAACTGTCAAAGTCTTATGTAGTCTCCAACCTAAAAGCAATACAGGGAATTTGTAGTATACAACAATGTTTTACCTACCACATGAACACAGAAATATTCAAAAATAAAGTCATGGCAAGTGCCCGTACAGAGAATTGTGTCTTCAAATAAATGAAGATTTTGTTTTTAGAGGGTATAGCATTGAACACCAAAAGTATTTAGTGTATTGTAACCTTGATGGCCTCCCCAGCACGAGCCTCCATCTTCTTAAGATTTCTATTTGCAATAAGCGTTATGTTTAGAGTGGTAAGAACGTTATTTACCTTCACCGGCCTGCCCAAACTGACTTTCATTGCTGAAAAGAGAATTGAAAATGATAAGAACATGAAAACGAAATAAGGCCGTAGTTACTTAATAATGACGTCACAATGTATTTTCATAGAATCCATTCGTATCATCATTGGCGTCGCTCTGGTGAGCGGCGACTAGTATGTAATACATTTTTGTTTCGCTTATGGGAGGAGAAGTTATTTTACGGATCAATGTATATATTTTTGTTTTAAGAATATCTTGCATAGTGGTGATTTTTTGTGTTAATTAGTGTAAATAAGTACTACATTTGTGCCTATTACATCTATTACAACATTTATTGCCAATAATGCAAAGCTAATTGTTTTAATTAATAACTGATCCACAACTGATCACAGCGGAAAGATCACAGGGATTGGGCAAATACGCGAAACTTTCTGGTTTTGTATAAAAACAAAACATGATCAAAATATATTAATTTTGTGTTTTTTCTAAATTGCTTATTTGGTGGAGAATCAATGTAGTACGATATTTGATGACCTATCGCGCAAGCAAGTTTAGTGGAAGGCGTAGTGGTACGAAAACGCACAATGTATTAGTTTATTAATAGACATATAATAACGATCGCTATACACAACTTCACCAAATAGCAGTACATTAATGATGTCAGCCGGAATAGCTCAGTTGGGAGAGCGTTAGACTGAAGTTGTTTACGCAACAATCTTCTAAAGGCCCCCGGTTCAATCCCGGTTTTCGGCACGAACGGAACAGTTCGGCGGCTGACAATTTTTTTCTGTCAGGTTAATAAATATAATAAAGCTTTATTTTATGTAGACATTTTAAAATCCATTTTACTACAATTGGACATTTTTATTAAAATTAATGGATGCCGCGTGATGACAACGTTAATTAAAATTTTTAACATCACTTAAATATCTTTTAAAAAATACACGTGTTTTTTGTATTAACAAATAAATGCAAACAACACATCTATTATCCATGTATTTTTATGGTTGTCTATCACAGGCCCTAAGTACTATCCCTACCACATATAGAGCGCGAAGCGCGACACGTATTATTGATTGTAACAATGGGTTGCGATAAAGGAATCAGCCGCTTATCAAGGAGGAGCTGTGTCCCAGCAACCCGTTTCCCTAGAGTCAAGCACTCCTCGGAGTTTTTTTTAAGAACCACATATAGAGCGCAAACCGCGACACGTATTACTAACCAGGTGGTATAGGCCCTTTAACATTATCCGACCATTACGTCCATAGTTAGAATTTGAGAAATTTTGAAATTGTTGTTTGAAGTCCAAAATTTTTATCCGATTGTTCCCAAACTTGCACAGGTGAGCATTTTTACCTCATTTAAAATGAGAAACATTGGGACAATAAGTCCACTTTTTTTCTATAAAATTTGACAAAATAAACAATTTTCACTTGTTTAAAAGATTTCACACAGTGTTTTTATATCAGTATTACTCGAACCCTATTAAAAATGATGAATATCGGAGCAATAAATCTATTATGATCTTTTACTGAATTTCAAAGTATTGTGAAATGCAGCTTCTTTATGCAATTTACAGTTTTCATTCAATTTTTTTTAACTTTTACAGATTTTCATATCAATGAGTACTCAATCCCTATCGTTAATGAGCAACGTAAGAATAAGTTCAGAATCATCTCCCCTTGAAGTTGAGAAAAATATGAAATTACGCTTACAAGATGAAGCAGATTTTTTAAAACCTACACAGTTCTGTTCCATTAATGAAAACTGCACACGGATGCCAGTACAAAAAGGAAACCAATGTAAATAAAATGAACTATGAAATATTTGGGGGTTACAACACAAAATCATAGATAATGGTTATTTGGGAGTTATAACACAACATCATAAATAATGGTTATTTGGGGTTTATAATACAAAATTATAGATAATGGTTAAACCAGTATCTTTTTCTATTTTGTTTAAAATAATCGGCCAATATATTAATATTTACAGTAGAAAAAAAAACGTTCCATGTAACTTCATTGAGTGCCTTTTACACTGAAATTCCCGACGCCCTTTGATGCTTTGCATCAATACTTATCTTGTTACATGATTATTAAATCACATGAATGAGCAATCAATTGGATTTAACAACACAAATGCGAAACTAAATTTGAAAACTGAATATGATGGACACCGGAATGTTTCCTTATATATTACACGATAAACAAATATTCACTGGGAATGACACTTGGAATTTTAAGGGGTCTGAAAATGTGTAAAAAGTCCAAAGATCAATGGCAATTGTACAATGATTAAACATTGATAGAAATGGCAGGTTGAAAAATGAAGACATGCATACCTGTTCCAAGCTTGGTATTTACGTCAAAGCATGGCATTCCCCTGATCTTGAGATGGTGTTTTCCATAAGCAACACGGTTGACTTCTCTACTGTCAGGGTTTTCACAAACAACGTACAAATAACCACTGAGGCCATTTTGTAGTTCGCCAACAATGTTATATATTGTCAAAGGAATGGGACACAGATAACAAAACTGACCATACTGTAATTTGTTTAGCAAAACCTCCATCTCAACAAGTCAATCAATCTTCTTCCAACCCCCCCCCCCCCCCCACCCACTTCTGCTTACTCTTTTCACGCCATTTAGCAAATGCGAATAGCTTTTACGTGAGTCATTTTCACACAAATCGCCATCGCAGAGCTCGGTAAATGAATAATTGTTATCGAACACAACTTTGTCGATCGGTGTTTGCTTTATTTTCGATTTTGCAAATCGCTCGCTTTTATTTCGCACTTTCATTTTGCTAAGAAAATGTCAACAACCGTGACGTCATGAACACAAATATTTTATGAAACGAATTAATTTAACTTATATTTGTATTGTATAGTTATTAAATCTTAAAGCAAATTTAACTCTTAAATATAAAAAAATATTTCGTGTATTAAGTATAATTTCCGGACTTTACCGTAGATTTCGCTTATAGCCGAAACGCTTTCCGAATACGGCGATATCGATCGACTATTCCCGATCTCATTAGGCACCTACTGCCTTAATAAGTGACTGTAGTGTAACGGTTATCAATAAAGCAATAAACCGTGTAATCGCTGTCGTCTTGTAAAATTGAAGAGAATACGCGTTAACCAAAACTCGAACAGCAAAAGTCTGCGCTATTGTTAGAAAAACCACAAAATAAATATATTTTGATTATGTTTTGTTTTTATACAAAACCAGAAAGTTTCACCGGTTCGCGTATTTGCCCAGTCCCTGTGATCTTTTATTATTGCCCAGTCCCTGTTATCAGTTATTAATTAAAAGAATTAGCTTTGCATTATTGGCAATAAATGTTGTAGTAAATGTAACTGGCACAAATGCAGTACTTATTTACACTACTTTACACAAAAAATCACAACTATGCAAGATATTCTATAAACAAAAATCTATACATTGATCCGTTAAATAACTTCTCCTCCCATAAGCGAAAAAAAGGTATTACATACTAGTCGCCGCACTTCAGGGCGACGCCAATAAAGACTTTCAGCAATCGAGTGCTTTAAGGCTGTGTCCCAAGTGAAGAAATTTTTTATTTGGTTATTACTAAAATTGTATTTATATTTTAAATGCGTTGTATTCATTTGCATGCGTTCTTGAACATAGTAGTTATTAGTATTTGTGTATTACTAGTTAAAAACTTTGTTTTGTTGTTTTTGTTTTTAATGTTTAGACGCTTATTTACATTTTTCAAATGTACTTAATAAAAAAAAACATACGTGAACGAGTCATTTAAAACATAATACGCACGCAGTAACGAAACAGTTAGATCAATGTTTGATTTCCTTAAAAAAAAAGATTTTGTATCTTTTGTTTATGTCAAAAGAGCGGCGTATTGTCTAAAGATGAAATACTTAGATTAAGTCTTAAATAACAAAAGGAAGATTTCTGTTCTCTTTCTTAAGTACACGATATGCGGATGATCAAATTCGAACGCACCAAATTTAATAGGTGGTATATGTTACCATGGAGAGTAAGTTGGTTCCTTTTTCCTAGTTCCTTATTCCTTATTCGAATAAGGAATAAGGAACAGTTCCTTATTCCTTATTCACGATTCCTTATTCGAATAAGGAATAAATAACGGTTCCTTATTCCTTATTCACGCTTAACATATTTGACTAAGCTTTTTAAGAAAAATAATGCAAACAATTCTCAATTATATCAAAGCTAAATAACAAGAATACATTTAATTTGTGTATAACGATACATATTCATGTTTCTTCTCAGCGTTTTAATAGGATTTTTTGAATAACCCGAGCCGGCATTATCTACTTCGAATTCTAACTTCAAATCAACCAAACCTTAAGCCTGTATACTTATTTAAAAATATGTGATATAAAAATGCAATCTAGTACATTTCCTAATTTTTGTTTTCATTTAAACTCAATTTCCTTTTTCGCGGCCGAATAAGGAAACGGGAACCAGTTCCTTATTCCTTATTCAAATCGAATAAGGAACTGCCATTTTCTTGCCAAAAAGATAAATTAAAGTGAACCAAAGAGACCAGTACATCAATGAAAATCATTATAAATGTAGATTGGGCATCAAAAATATGTATTGTAGTACATGTCTACTATTTTTATTTAATTTTATCCTTGTTCCTTATTCGGTTTGAATAAGGAATAAGGAACTGATTCCTTATTCCGTATTCAAATCGAATAAGGAACTGGCGATTTCTTAATAAAAAATAAGTGAAAATGAATCACTGAGATCAATAAATCATGAAAACCACTGTTAATGTAGGTTGGGTATAGCAAAATAGTTATTGAAGTACATTTCTACTAAGTTTTATTTAATTATTACCCAGTTCCTTATTCGATTTCAACATGATGAAAACATGTCTGATACTCATCTATCGGATAGTCTTGGCCAAAGGTAAGGTCCAGATGATAGAATGATGCGATTAAAGTATCCGAAATTATGGCCTCTGAATAAGGAATTAGAAATAAGTTAGTTCCTTATTCCGGAGCCTGTATTTCGGACAATCACTTTCGGATATTTTATTTTTTAGATGTGTGTGTTATTTAAGCTTGATTATGTTATATAGATATATTCTGTCACATTTCTTTGTTTATTTTATTTTACGAAATACGCTGACAACAAATATTATTAAGACGATAATAAGGAAATGGCATTGTCTTACTCAAACATAAATTAAAATTAACCAAACAATACTACATGTCAATAAAATGATGGTACACGTAAAAAAAAATTATTGCAATACATTGCTGCTAAGTTTTATTTCATGAGAATCCAGTTCCTTATTCGGTTTGAATAATGAATAAGGAACTGGCTCCTTATTCCTTATTTAAATCGAATAATGAACTGGCGATTTCTTACTAAAAAATAATAAATGAAAATGAACCAAAGAGACCAATATATCAATGGGAATCATTGTTTTTCACGTTGTGTATCCAAAACTTTAACTGCTGTACATTTCTTCTTAGTTTTATTTAATTATAACCCAGTTCCTTATTCGATTTCAATAAGGAATAAGGATCTAGTTCCTTATTCCTTATTCAAATTGAATAAGGAACTGCCATTTTCTGAATAAAAAGGAAAAAAAAGAGACAAATAAATCAATTAAAATCATTGTAAATATAGGTTGGGTATCGCACATATGTATTGTACAACATTTCTACCTAGTTTTTATGTGTAATGATGACCAGTTCTTTTTTCGCGGGTGAACAATGACAAAGTAACCAGCTGCACTGACTCGGAAAAATAGGACTGGTAACCACCGATACCAGCGCCATTTTGTCGCGTCCCACGATCTTTTATTGTGTGCCATTATTGAAGGTCGCCGGATGTACCGCTGGCATCCAAGATCGGGAAGACGCGTTTTCGGAGATAGAAAATGAATTTTAATATATAAACACTCAATAAGAGCTTGTATACGCATTTGTTTTTTAATGGAAAAACAAAATACGTAGGCATCTCGATGAAACTTTCCAGACTAATAAAGGCACCTGGCCGCTGCTTCCGGTGCATTATCGCCTTTATATTGACGTCTGTGACGTCGAACTGACGACAACGCTGTCCGAAATATTGGCATTCGGTAAGAAAACAGAGCGCAACTGTTACGCTAAGATCAGCGAGGGACTGTTTACCATCGAGGCCATCGCCGTTTTGTAGATCCCACAGCCAATAATCGTGTGACGAGGTTGAAGGTCGCCGGATGTACCGTTGGTCTGCATGAAGACAAAACGTGTATTCGCACTAAAACAAATCTACGAAAAAAAAACACTATTTCAGCTAGTATTCGCGCAGGTGTTTGAATGTTAAATAAAATAAAATGTTGATGCATCTCGATGAAAGTTTCCAGTCGACTAGAGGCACCTTCAACGCTGCTTCCGGTGCAGTCTTGATTTTATGGTGACGTGTTGAAATCTCTTTACATCCTTAATCATATCCCTTCGTAACCGCTTACGTATGAAAACGGAATGAGATATCTAAAACATGCTTAGTAATGAGATATCGTTTATTATTGGCCAAAGGTAAGGGTCAGATAAAACTTAAAGAACTGTATTAGAGATATGAATAAAAAATTAACCAAAGAATACTAAATGTCAATGAAATAATGGTACATGTAAAAAAAATATATTGCAATACATTGCTGCTGAGTTGTATGTAATGATAACCCAGTTCCTTATTCGGTTTGAAAAAGGAATAAGGAACTGGTTCCTTATTCCTTATTCAAATCGAATAAGGAACTGGTATTTTCTTATTAAAAAACTGAATTAAAATGAACCAAAGAAACAAAATAATCAATTGAAAGCATTTTAAACGTAGGTTGGGTATTAAAAACTTTAATTGCAGTACACCTGTACTTAGTTTTATATAACGATAGTCCAGTTCCTTATTCGGTTTGAATCGGGAATAAGGAGCTGGTTCCTTATTCCTTATTCAAATCGAATAAGGAACTGGCATTTCCATGCTAAACAAATAAATTAAAATGGACCAAAGAGACCAATTAATCAATGAAAATCATTGTAAATATAGGTCGCGTATAAAAATATGTACTGCAGAACATTCCTACTTAGGTTTTTGTTAAATGATAACCCAGTTCCTTTTTTTCTTCTGAATAAGGAAAAATTAGCAGCCAGTTGCACTTACTTCGGAAAAATAGGACTGGTAATCAAAAAGACCAGCGCCATTTCTTTAGTTCCCGCGACCTTTTATCGTGCGCCAAGATCGAAAAAACGCGTTTTCAGTGAAAGAAAACCTATTTAATTAGAAACACTCAATAAGAGCTTGAGAACGCATTTGTCTTTAAATTGAAAAAAAAAACACAAAAAACGGGGGAATCTCTACGAAACTTTCCAGACTACTAGAGGCATCTAGGCCGCTCCTTCCGGTGCAGACATTTTTTATGGTGACGTCAGTGACGTCGCACTGACGACAACGCTGTTTTGGCATTCTGTTCGAATACAGAGCTCAACTGTTAAGCTAAAAACGGCGAAGGACTCTCAACCATTGAGACTATCGCCGTTCTTTAGATACCACGGTCAATAATCGTGTGCCGAGGTTGAAGGTCGCCGTATTTACCGTTGGTCTGCATGAGCGAGAAAACGCGTATTCGCATTTAAACAAATCTATGAAGAAAAAAACACTATTACAGCTAGTATGCGCGCAGGTGTTTGAATTTTAAATAAAATTAAATATTGAGGCATCTCATGGAAACTGTCCAGTCTTCTTGAGGCACCTGGACCGCTGCTTCCGGTGCAGTCTTGCTGTTTTGTGACGTATTAAAAACTCTTTGCATCTTAATCATATCTCTTCGTAACTGTTTACGTTAAGAACGGAATGAGATATCTAAAACATGCTTAGTAATGAGATATCGTATAGTCTTGGCCCAAGGTAAGGGTCAGATAAAACTTAAAGAACTGTATCAGAGATATAAATAAAAAATCTTACATTAAACAGAGCCAATAGTAACGAACATAAAGTTGCGCTTTGCGAGAATGATCCGAATTTAAGTATCCGAAGTTATAGTCTCTGAATAAGGAATTGGGTAATAAGTAAGTTCCTTATTCAGAAGCCTGTATTTCGGACGATCACTTTCGGATATTTTATTTTTCAGATGTTGTGTGTGTTACTTCAGCTTGATTATGTTGTATGAATGTATTCTGTCACATTTCTATTGTATATTCTATTTGACGATACACGCTGAAAACAAGTATTATGAAGAAGATAATTAGGAAATGAAATTGTCTTACTCAAACATAAATTAAAATTAACCAAATAATACTAAATATCAATGAAATGATGGTAGATGTAAAAAAAATAATATTGCAATACATTGCTGCTAAATTTTATTTAATGAGAATCTAGTTCCTTATTCGGTTTGAATAAGGAATAAGGAACTGGTTCCTTGTTCCGTATACAAAACGAATAAGGAACTGGTATTTTCTGATTAAAAACCTTAATCAAAATGAACCAAAGAAACCAATAAATCAATGAAAAGCATTTTAAACGTAGGTTGTATATCAAAAACTTTAATTGCAGTACACCTGTTCTAATTTTTATATAATGATATTCTGTTCCTTATTCGGTTTGAATAGGGAATAAGGAACTGGTTCCTTATTCCTTATTCAAATCGAATAAGGAACTGGCATTGTCTTGCTAAAAAAATAATTGAAAAATAACCAAAGAGACCAATTATTCAATGAAAATCATTGTAAATATAGGTCGCGTATCAAAATATGTATTGCAGTATATTCCTACTTATGTTTTTGTAAAATGATAACCCAGTTCCTTTTTTTCTGAATAAGGAAAAAGAAGCCAGTTGCACTAACTTCGGAAAAATAAAACTGGTTATCAAATAGACCAGCGCCATTTCTTTGTTGCCCTCGACCTTTTATCGTGCGCCAATGTTTAAGGTCGCCGGATATACCGTTGGCACCCAAGATCAGAAATCGCGTTTTCGGTGATAGAAAATCTATTTAAATGGAAACACTCAATTACAGTTTGAGTACGCATTTGTGTTTAAATTGAAAAAACAAAATACGGAGGCATCTCATCGAAACTTTCCAGACTACTAGAGGCACCTGGGTCGCTGCTTCCGGTGCAGTCTCGCTTTTATGTTGAAGGCAGTGACGTCGCACTGACGACAACGCTGTTCGAAATATTGGCACTCTGTTCGAATACGCTACGTTACGCTTAAAACGGCGAAGGACTGTTAACTATTGAGACCATCGCCGTTTTTTAGGTACCACGGTCAATGATCGTGTGCCGAGGTAGAAGGTCGCCGTATGTACCGTTGGTCTGCATGAGCGGGAAAACGCGTATTCGTACTTAAACAAATCTACGGAAAAAAACACTATTGCAGCTGGTATTCGCGCAGGTGTTTGAATGTTAAATAAAATAAAATGTTGAGGCATCTCTATGAAAGTTTCAAGTCGACTAGAGGCACTTGCATCGCTGCGTCCGATGCAGTCTTGCGTTTATGCTGACATGTTGAAATCTCTTTACATCCTTAATCATATCCCTTCGTAACTGTTCACGTATGAGAACGGAGTGAGATATCTAAACCATGCTTAGTTATGAGGTATCGTTTAGTCTTGGCCAAAGGTAAGGGTCAGATAAAACTTCAAAAACTGTATCAGAAATATAAATAAAAAACTTACATTAGACATAGCTAATAATAACGAATATAAAGCTGCGCAATGCGAGAATGATCCGAATTTAAATATCCGAAGTTATAGCCTCTGAATAAGGAATTGAGTAATAAGTTAGTTCCTGATTCAGAAGCCTGTATTTCAGACGATCACTTTCGGATATTTTATTTTTTAGATGTTACGTGTATTATTTAAGCTTGATTATGTTATGTGGATGTATTCAGTCACATTTCTATTGTATATTCTTTTTCACGATACACGCTGTAACAAGTTTTATGAAGACGATAATAAGGCAATGGAATTGTCTTACTCTACCATTTGTTCTACCATTATACAATATACTGTACTATATTTCTGATGTCTATAGCCATAATATTTGGTATATTTTGGAAGGGGTCGGCCCGGGAGTAAGCTCACGGGTCGGCCCGGGGGAAAGGGTGGGAAATTAAGCGCGCCACGTGCGTTCTTAAGGTGTTTTTTGGGCCTTAATAGGACATTTTGATAAAATTGTGTGCTTTTTTTTATCGAAATATATTTTTATTTAGTATTATTTGAGTAAACGTTGGTGAATTTAAAGTAAAATCGAAAACATAATCGGGAAAAGTAGAAAGATGTTTGATAGGGGTCCGAAATACCGAATTTGCACTAACATTATACTGTTTGCTGGCCTGTTTGGTATTGAAATATTATAACACCCTAGCCATAGGTGTCGCATGTCTTTCTTTTCCGTTAGTTCAAAGTACCACGAACACATTGATGTGCGCATTGGGGTTTAGTTGTGCCCCGGGGTCGAAATAGGGTGTGTCAAAGTAGGGAACCCTCGTCAAAAATGAGATTTTTTTAGGCAGGTATGTTTTTTTTAATTTTTAAAGTTACCAAACTCGGCCATGGCTGCTTCAAACTTAGCAAAATTATTTTTATTTGTATGCCGAAGCGAAAAAAATACTTTAACCTACATATTGGTGTGGGGGTGGGCTAAGGGGGGTCAAAGTGTCCATTTTTCTACCATAATACAATATACATGTACATGACAATATTACTGATGTCTAGTTCAGGATATCTGGTATATTCAGGTAGCCTTAGTCGATATCTACCAACTTTTGCAATATTGATCATAGCAACTTGATATTTGGCATGCATGTGTATCTCATGGCGCTGCACATTTTGAGTGGTGAAAGGTCGAGGTCAAGGTCATCCTTCAAGGTCAAAGTTCAAATAGGGGGCATTGTGTTTCTGACAAACACATCTCTTGTTAATACTACATTTAAACATGTACATTTGAGCTTAAATAATCATGATAAGTCATTCCAGCTTCAGATCTGTAACACTTAATGTTTGTACTGTGTACACATGTTTTGTTATTAAAAGACATGATTGCTTGTAGATGCTCCTTTTTGTATACAGACTCGATATTTCTGTGTTAAGTATATTCTTATTAATTGCATATTGTCTGCGAAAGTAAAAGCCAAAGTAGGACTCAATGCTTGATTCAAGGAACAAGCACATATTGCCATGATGTTAAATTGTGAAGAGTTGTCAACACGACTTTGACTTTCTTATACTGTAATCATATTTAACTACATGTTATCATTTGTCACAGGTGAATTTCACAATAAAATGACTTAAAATGATGTTAATTGTTAAAATAATATCATCATATATCAAGTTATAAAGGTATTCCCCGTACTTTAACAGGATTGTTATTGTTTTACTAATTAAAGTGTCTTCATGTTATACAATTGTTTTGTTTTAGCAATATCTTGACTAATTTAACAAATGGTGCCGGTTTGTTAATAAAATAGCATTCAGGAGGCGGGGAAAATTAGCTTATATGACTATAGTTAAACCATGTGAAAACTATAGAAATCACAATCTAGCCGGATCATCATTAAATTAGGAATATTTGTTCTAATGATATCTTGGTCGAGTTCCAAAACAGTTTGGGTAATATGAAAAACATGGCAGCCAGGGGCAGTTCAGTTATGTTAATAAGGCTATAGTGAAAGCTTCTGTAGATTTCCAGCTAAGCAATGTTTTATTTATTTGGTTCACAGATAAGAGCCTTTTAGCCTTTTTGTGATTAAATGTTTCGAAAACTTTACTACCATTTTATATGATAACTTACACCATGTTGGTAATGATCTTCCTATTTGTAATTACTTACAAATGCTTTATAAAGTATATTTGTTTGTTTGTAAATTGTTGTCATGGTTTGAATGCCTTTAATTATAATGTTGTATATATGGTAATGTTTTGATTTTTTGAGTATGTATGATGCATAATTTCTGTTTAAACTGTTATGACAAACTTCTGTCTAAACTGTCATTACAATGTACTTATCTTACACAAACCTCTCAATATAATTTACACTACTCTCGCCAGATGTTCACTTTGGCTGCACAGTTTTCAGTCTTTCAAGTTTGGAACTACTCAGAAATGTTTGGTATTTCAGTCAAAATTTAACCATTTATTCCCCATATTTGTGGTACATAAAGAAACAACAAAGAGTTTGAATGTGTGTACTGCCAATTAGTTGCATTTTATACTTGCCCATCTTTATACAAACTAACGAATGATGGCCAAAAATGGCTTTGTGGTTTTCTATTTAACATTAAACACAGCAACCCTTTATTTTCTATAAATGAAAGCACTTGCCAGTTTATGTAACTGTATATTTTACACAAATATATATATATATTGTAATGAATGTGTTGTAGAAAAATTCAAGTTACTCTAACGAGAAAAGGAAACTTCGAGGGCAACTGCGACATTTCTTGTTTAGTTTTATTATGCCCCCCTTTGAAGAAGAGGGGTTATATTGTTTTGCTAAATGTCAGTCGGTAGACCAGTTTGTTTGCGATCAATAACTTGTGTACGGTTTGACCCATTGGCTTGATACTTCACATGTACTTTAGTCTTGGACAGAAGATGACCCATATTGATAATTAGGTTACAAGGTCAAAGGTCAAGGTCAGTCACACTAAGTTTGAAAATTGTTTCCGATCAAAAACTCGTCAACAAATTGACCGATTGTCTTGATACTTCCGTTGTGCATTGGCGTTGGACAGTAGATGGCCCTGATTGATATTGGGGTTATAAGGTTAAAGGTTAAGTTCAGTCATTCTAAGTTTGAAAATTGTTTCCGATCAATATCTCGTCAACGAATTGACCAATTGTCGTGATACTTCCCTTGTGCATTGGCGTTGGACAGTAGATGGCTTCGATTGAAATTGGGTCACTAGTTTAAAGGTCAAGGTCACTGTGACATAAGGTTTTATTAAAGTGGCTTAGTCAAACTAATATGATAAGATTAACATTTATGGTCAGTTTTGTTGCAGAAAACCCTGTGTCAAGACCCTGTTGGGGGCAAAAGTCTCCGATCATGGAGCTCTTGTTGCTGTAATTTTCGCTTTAGATTTTGACAATTTCTGTTGTGTGTTATTGGTTTCACTATAGTAATTATCAAATATGGTTTATATGATTGCCGAATAGTGTTTTTTTCTTTGAAGTGTATAAATCTCCAAACCATTTTTAAGTGTTCAATCTTTATAAAGCTGTATGATTCGACATTTTACCGATGTTGCTTAATTTCTTAACAATGTATGCTTTTGGTTAAAGTTATTGCTGAACTGCGTAAGGTAATAGTATTTATCAAATTTTCAAACCTTACAGCACTGTCGGGTTTAATATTTAATTTTGAAAAACACATACGGGTATGTTTGAAGGTATGCCTCATGTATATATATAAATATATTTATATATATTATTAGCGTTGCATATATATAACAACATTACACTTATTTTCTATATGTCTGCGTTGTTATTATTTCTTGCACCTGTCAATTTACGTATCCTGAAATAAGCTAGCTTTTGCGGAACAAAAACACACAAATCTACTGGTACAAAAGCTGGCTGATTTATAATTCTTTCAAAATTACATACCATATCGACCTTTATTATGTGAAGAAACTAAGTCCATTGGTGAATAAAATGGGCTAGCGTTCTTAGTGTTGTTGTTGTTGTTATTTTACGAAGCACAGCTCAATCTGTGATAGGTCTGTTTTGACCAGTCAATAAATGCTTACTTTTTTATCAGTCCCGGATTTTATATGTGTAGTGCTTAACAAAAAGATCATGGCTGCATAATCCGAAATATTTACTGCAACCTGTGGCCAAACAACCGAGAGGCGCGGAAATTCTCTATAGACACATGTTTCATCGTATCATATGAAATGAAATAAGATGAACCATTAAAGAAAAAAAAATGTTTAAAGTTATTTGTTTCAAAATTATTTATTCTAACGTACATGTGTATTATTTAAGTCTTAAATATTGCGTGTTCTTCATCCGTTGTGAAATAAGTCAATGGAAAAAGGAACGACAATTTCAAACTTACAACGGGGTTGTTCGCCTTCCAACTGTGAATTATAAATATGACAAACATGTAGACATGTGCATAGAAAATATTTCTTATATATTTCTACCTAGTAATATTCAGTATTGTTTAGTTTACTTTTTCGCGGCATTATAATAATTAATCACATGCATATTCAAACCGATCGGGGTATGCTTACTTTAACAGTAAACATATACCAAATCTGTTTTGGAATCATTTTATTTGCTTTCACCTTTTTAGTATGATTCTCTTTTTTTCACGTTAGTTCTTCCGTCAACTTCAGAGATTAAATAAACAACTCTTAATCAGTTATTTCTTAACATGAATAAGGGACAAAGTCCATATCAATGACCGTAACCATTTAGACTCTTTATTTATAGCTGGCTTAGGTATCGACCATCCGAATGTGTGTTTCTGGAATACAGAAGTGGTATCAAATACGCAAGTAGTAAATGAAGTTTAGTTCTCAGGTGTAAAAGCAAAGCAGAGACGAGCCAAATTCTAGGTTGTTCGAGGTGGTTAATAAGTTATTACCTAGTATCTGCCAATTACAGTTAGAATAGAAAACGAAACATATTTTAATAACGTCTATTGATTTGCTTATATAACCAACTAACAAAATGTCAATTTACTTTCACAACGATGTACTGTGTGATTGACACTGTGACGTACCCATTTTAAATCAATTATATTTTCCAATAAACAACAGTAAAATATAAAGGAAAATGATTGGTCACAAACAAAAATGTTTAATTGTTTCGGATGAAGTGTGGATAGCAAAATAATGATTTTTTTTTTCTTAAACTAATCAAAATTGTGTCGCATTTTATTACGTACTAAATATTTCCCAGATCAAGTGTTTAATTAAGTTTGTACGAACCTAGGCACACGATTATTAACCGAAGGATCTACAAAACGGAAATGGCCTCGATGGTGAACAGTTTTTCGCCGTTCTTAGCGCAACAGTTGCACTCTGTATTCGATCCGAGTAAGCAAATGGGTTATCATTAAATTAAACTTAGTAGAAATGTACTGCAATTAATGATTTTGATACCTAACCTACATTTTAAATGTTTTTCATTGATTTATTGGCTTCTTTGGTTCATTTTATTTGTATTTTTTATTTAAAAAATGCCACTTCCTTTATTATTCGATTTGAATAAGGAAAAAGGAGCCATTTCCTTATTCATTATTCAAACTGAATAATGAACTAGGCTATCATTAAATAAAACTCAGTAGCAATGAATTGCAATAAATATATATTTTTTATTTCCAACCTTCATCTTTATACCTTGATTTTCTTTGACATTTAGTATTCTTTGGTTTATTTTAATTTTTGTTTGAGTAAGACGATGCCATTTCCTTATTATCGTCTTCATAATACTTGTTTTCAGTATCGTCAAATAGAATATAAAATAGAAATGTGACAGAATACATCCATATTACATAAGCAAGCTTAAATTACACACACAGCATCTAAAAAAATAAATATCCGAAAGTGACCGTTCGGAATATAGGCTTCCGAATAAGGAACTAACTTATTACTCAATTCCTTATTCAGATGCTTTAACTTCGGATTATCACATTCGGATCATTCTTGCAGAGCGCAGCTTTATGTTCGTTATTATTGGCTATGTTTATTGTAAGATTTTTTATTCTATCTCTGATACAGTTCTTGAAGTGACCCCTTCCTTTTGCCAAGACTATACGGTATCTCATTACAAAGCATGTTTTAGACATCCCATTCCGTTCTCATACGTAAACGAATACGAAGGGATATTATTAAGGATGCAAAGAGATTTCAACACGTCACCATACAAGCAAGACTGCACCGGAAGCAGCGGTCCAGGTGTCTCTAGTAGACTGGAAAGTTCAATCGAGATGCCTCAACATTTTATTTTATTTAACATTCAAACACCTGCGCGCAAACTTGCTGTTATAGTGTTTTTTCTTCATAGATTTGTTTAAATGCGAATACGCGTTTTCTCGCTCGTGCAAACCAACGGTAAATACGGCGACCTTCAACCTCGGCACACGATTATTGACCGTGGTATCTAAAGAACGGCGATAGTCTCAATGGTTGAGAGTCCTTCGCCGTTTTTAGCTTAACAGTTGCGCTCTGTATTCGAACAGAATGCCAAAATTGCGAACAGCGTTGTCGTCAGTGCGACATCACTGACGCCACCATAAAAAATGTCTGCACCGGAAGGAGCGGCCCAGATGCCTCTTGTAGTCTGGAAAGTTTCGTAGGAATGCCTCCGTTTTTTTTATTCAATTTAAAGACAAAAGCGTTCTCAAGCTCTTATTGAGTGTTTTTCTAATTAAATAGATTTTCTATCACTGAAAACGCGTTATCTCGATCTTGAAGCCAACGGTATATCCGGTGACCTTAAACATTGGCGCGGAAAATAAAGGTTGCGAGAACCAAATAAAAATGGCGCTCGTCTATTTGATAACCAGTCCTATTTTTCCGATGTTAGTCCAACTGGTTACTTTTCCTTACTCGGAAGCAAAAAAAGGAACTGGCTTATCATTTAACAAAAACCGAAGAAGAAATGTTCTGCAATACATATTTTGATACGCGACCTATATTTACAATGATTTTCATTGATTAATTGGTCTCTTTGGTTCATTTTAATTGGTTTGTTTAGCAAGGAAATGCCAGTTCCTTATTCGATTTGAATAAGGAATAAGGAACCAGTTCCTTATTCCCTATTCAAACCGAATAAGGAACTGGGATATCATTATATAAAACTAAGTACAGATGTTGTTGAATAAGAAAATGCCAGTTCCTTATTCGATTTGAAAAAGAAACAAGGAACCAGTTCCTTATTCCTTATTCAAACCGAATAAAGAACTGGGTTTTCATTAAATAAAACTCAGTAACGATGTATTGCAATAAATATGTTTAATTTCGAACCTACATATACCATGATTTTCATTGACATTTAGTATTCTTTGGTTAATTTTAATTTATCTTTGAGTAAGACAATTCTATTTCCTAATTATCGTGTTCATAATACATGTTTTCAGCGTGTATCGTCAAAAAGAATAAACAATAGAAATGTGACAGATTACATCCATATAACATAATCAAGTTTAAATAACACACACAGCATCTATAAAATAAAATACCCGAAAGTGATTATCCGAAATCGCTCTTCCGAATAAGGAACTAACTTATTACTCAATTCCTTATTCAGACGCTATACTTTCGGATACTTACATTCGGATCATTCTCGCATAGCGCAGCTTTATTTTCGTTATTATTGGCTATGTTTAATGTAAGATTTTTTATTTATATCTCTGATACAGTTTTTTAAGTTTTGTCTGACCCTTACCTTTGGCCAAGACTACACGAAATCTCTTTTCTAAGCATGTTTTAGATATCTCATTCCGTTCTCATACGTTAACGGTTAAGAAGGGATATGATTAAGGATGTTAAGAGATTTCAACACGTCACCATAAAATCAAGACTGCACCAGAAGCATCGGTCTCTTGTAGACTGGAAAGTTCCATCGAGATGCCTCAACATTTTATTTATTATTCAATAACCTGCGCGCAAACTAGCTGTACAAGTGTTTTTTCTTCAGAGATTTGTTTGAGTGCGAATACACGTTTTCTCGCTCATGCAGACCAACGGTACATACGAGGACCTTCAAACTCTGCACACGATTATTGACCAGGGTTCCTAAAAAAAACGGCGATGGTCTCGATGGTTAATAGTCCTTCGCCGTTTTAAGCGTCATAATTGCGCTCTGTATTTGAACCGAATGCCAATAGGTTGTACAGCGTCGTCAGTGCGACGTCAGTGACGTCACCATAAAAGCGGGACTGCACCGGAAGCAGCGGCCCAGGTGACTCTAGATGTCTGTTTAGTTTCGTCGAGATGCCTCTGTATTTTGTTTTTCAATTTAAAAAAAAGCGTACTCAAGCTGTTATTGAGTGTTTCTTTTTAAATAGACTATCACTGAAAACGCGTTATCTCAATCTTGGATGCCAGCGGTATATCCGGTGACATTAAACATTAGCGCACGATTAAAGGTCGCGAGAACCAAAAGAATGGCGCTGGTCTTTTTGATAACCAGTCCTATTTTTGCGATGTAAGTCCAACTGGTTACTTTTTCCTTATTCGGTAGCAAAAAAAGATCTGGGTTATCATTTAACAAAAACCGAAGAAGAAATGTAATGCCTTACATATTTTGATACCCCACCTATATAAACAATGATTTATTTTCATTGATAAATTGGTCTCTTTGGTTCGTTTTAATTGATTCAATAAGCAAGGAAATGCTAGTTCCTTATTCGATTTGAATAAGGAATAAGGGACCAGTTTCTTATTCCCTATTCAAACCGAATAAGGAACTGGGATATCATTATAAAAAACGAAGAACAGATGTACTGCAATTACAGTTTTTGATACCCAACCTTCATTTAAATACTTTTCATTGATTTATAAGTTTCTTTGGGTCATTTGAATTAAGTTGTTTAATAAGAAAATGCCAGTTCCTTATTCGATTTGAATAAGGAACAAGGAACCAGTTCCTTATTCCTTATTCAAACCGAATAAGGAACTTGGTTTTTATTAAATAAAACTCAGTGGCAATATATTGCAATAAATATTTTTATTTTCGAACCTACATATACCATGTTTTTTTTATCACATTTAGTATTCTTTGGTTAATTTCAATTTATGTTTGAGTAAGACAATTCCATTTCTTTATTACAGTCTTCATAATAATTGTTTTCAGCGTGTATCGTCAAATATATATACAATAGAAATGTGACAGAATCCATCCATATAACATAATCAAGCTTAAATAACACACACAACATCTAAAAAATAAAAAATCCGAAAGTGATCGTCTGAAATACAGGCTTCCGAATAAGAAACTAACTATTACTCAATTCCTTATTCGGAGGCTATACTTTCGGATACTTACATTCGGATCATTCTCGCATACCGCATCCTTTATATTCGTTATTATTGTCTATGTTTAATGTAAAAAATTTATTTATATCTCTGATACAGTTCTTTAAGTTCTATCTGACCCTTACCTTGGGCCAAGACTATACGATATCTCATTACTATGCATGTTTTAGATAGCTCATTCCGTTCTCATACGTTAACGGTTACGAAGGGATATGATTAAGGATTTAAAGGGATTTCAACACGTCACCATTAAAGCAAGACTGCACCGGAAGCACTAGTCGACTGTTAAGTTTAATTGAGAGGCCTGAATATTTTATTTTATTTAATATTCAAACACCTGCGCGAATACTAGCTGTACTAGTGTTTTCTTCGTAGATTTGTTTTAGTGCGAATACGCGTTTTCTCGCTCATGCAGACCAACGATACATCCGGCGACTTTCAACCTCGTCACACGATTAATGGCCGTGGGATCTACAAAACGGCCGTGGGATCTACAAAACGGCGATGGCCTCGATGGTAAACAGTCCCTCGCAGATCTTAGCGTCACAGTTGCGCTCTGTATTCCTACCGAATGCCAATATTTCGTACATCGTTGTCGTCTGTTCGACGTCTCTGACGTCAACATACAGGCGATAATGCACCGGAAGCAGCGGCCAGGTGCCTCTAGTAGTATGGAAAGTTTCATCGAGATGCCTACGTATTTTGTTTTTCCATAAAAAAAAATGCGCATACAAGCTTTTATTGAGTGTTTATATATTAAAATGCATTTTATATCTCCGAAAACGCGTCTTCCCGATCTTGGATGCATCCGTACATCCGGCGACCTTCAATAATGGCACACAATAAAAGATCGTGGGACGCGACAAAATGGCGCTGGTATCGGTGGTTACCAGTCCTATTTTACCGAGTTAGTGCAGCTGGTTACTTTGTCATTTTTCAACCGCGAAAAAGGAACTGGTCATCATTACACATAAAAACTAGGTAGAAATGTACAAGAATACATATGTGCGATACCCAACCTACATTTACAATGATTTTTATTGATTTATTGTTGTTGTTTTTTGTAAGAAAATGGCAGTTCCTTATTCGATTTGAATAAGGAATAAGGAACCAGTTCCTTATTCCTTATTGAAATCGAATAAGGAACTGGGTTATAATTAAATAAATAAAAAGTAGAAATGTACTGCAGTTAATGTTTTGGATACAAAACGTAAAAAACAATGATTGCCATTGATTTATTGGTCTCTTTGGTTCATTTTCATTTTTTTATTAAGAAATCGCCAGTTCCTTATTTGATTTGAATAAGGAATAAGGAGCCAGTTCCTTATTCCTATTTCAAACCGAATAAGGAACTGGATTCTCATTAAATAAAACTAAGCAGCAATGTATTTCAATAAATATTTTTTTACATGTACCATCATTTCATTGACATTTAGTATTCTTTGGAAAATTTTAATTTATGTTTGAGTAGAACAATGCCATTTCCTTAATATCGTCTTAATAATATTTGATTTCAGCGTATTTCGTCAAATAGAATATACAATAGAAATGTGACAGAATACATCCATATAACATAATCAAGCTTAAATAACACACACACACACATCTAAAAAATAAAATATCTGAAAGTGATTGTCCGAAATACGGGCTTCCGAATAAGGAACTAACTTATTACTAATTCCTTATTCAGAGGCCATAATTTCGGATACTTTAATTCGGATCATTCTATCATAGCGCAGCTTTATATTCGTAATTATTGGCTATGTTAAATGTGAGTTGTTTTTTTAATATATATCTCTGATACATTTTTTGAAGTTTTATCTGGACCTTACCTTTGGCCAAGACTATCCGATAGCTGAGTATCGAATAAGGAACTGGGTTATAATTAAATGAAACTAAGTAGAAATGTACTTCAATAGCTATTTTGTTATACCCAACCTACATTAACAGTGGTTTTCATGATTTATTGATCTCAGTGATTCATTTTCACTTATTTTTAATTAAGAAATTGCCAGTTCCTTATTCGATTTGAATAAGGAATAAGGAATCAGGTCCTTATTCCTTATTCAAACCGAATAAGGAACTAGGCTTTAATTAAATAAAAAAAGTAGACATGTACGGTACTAGGCTAAAATTAAATAAAAAAAAAGAAGACATGTACTATAATACATATGTTTGATGCCCAATCTACATTAATAATGATTTTCATTGATGTATTGAGCTCTTTGGTTCACTTTAATTTATCCTTTTTTGCAAGAAAATGGCAGTTCCTTATTCGATTTGAATAAGGAATAAGGAATCAGTTCCTTATTCCTCATTGAAATCGAATAAGGAACTGGGTTATAAGTAAACTAAAATAAGTAGAAATGTACCTCAATAAATATATGTTATACCCAACCTATATTTACAGTGATTTTCATTGATTTATTGATCTCTTTGATTCCTATTTATGTTTTTGTTTAGTAAGAAAATGCCGTTCCTTATTCGATTTTGATTTATCATTTATAGTAAGAACATTCCAGTTCCTTATTCGATTACAATAAGGAATAGGGAAGCAGTTCCTTATTCCTTATTCAAACTGAAAAAGGAACTGGTTTATCATTACTTAAAACTTAGTAGAAATGTATTGATATATGTATTTTAAATATCCAACCTATGTATATACATGTATATAATGATGTTCATGTATATGTTGAACAATTTTATCAATGTCATTGATGTTTAAGTAAGAAAATGCAGGCTCCTTATAAGGAATGAATAAGGAATAAGGAACTGGTTCCCTTTTCCGTATTCGGCCGCGAAAAAGGAAATGGAGTTTAAAACAAATATTAGGAAATGTACTAGATTGCATTTTTATATCACATAAACGTTAAATAAGTATACAGGCTTAAGGTTTGGTTGATTTGAAGCTAGAATTCGAAGTAGATAATGCCGGCTCGGGTTATACAAGAAATCCTATTAAAACGCTAAGAAGAAACATGAATATGTATCGTTATACACAAATTAAATGTATTCTTGTTATTTAGTTTTCATTTAATGAAGAATTGATTGCATTATTTTCCTTAAAAAGCTTAGTCAAATATGTTAAGCGTGAATAAGGAATAAGGAACTGTTACTTTTTCCTTATTCGAATAAGAAATCGTGAATAAGGAATAAGGAACTGTTCCTTATTCCTTATTCGAATAAGGAATAAGGAACTAGGAAAAAGGAACCAACTTACTCTCCATTATGTTACCGTGTATTATTCAAGAGGGCAAGATTCCTTATTCAAATAATTTATTGCGGCGAATGGAGGAATCTGAGCGAACTGATTAACAGACGCGGAATTTTACAACAAACAGATCTTTTTGGTTGATTTATGTACTTGGAATCGCAGATATCGGGCTGTTAAAAGAAACAACTCTGTCTCCATGGAAACACACACGATCTCTGTTCTTAGAGTACATTACGACATTAAAACATTTACTAGTAATATCTTGGGTCGGAGGCGAAAGAGCGGAATAACACAGATACTACGATGGACACTGAATTTTAACATTTGTTTTCCTTTGCATATTTTAATTACATGTTATCGCATGCACAGAATATTTCGTAAAATTGAACAGTTCGATATTTTCTTAAAAAAAGAAATACCCATTAAATTTCATGGAAATCAATGCTGATTATGTAAAACGATACATGCCAATATTATTTTCTCAAAAATGGCTTCCCGTGCCTTGGATGTGATGTCACGCCGTTCATATGCCGCAAAATTGTATGAATATTATTTTTGCTTATAAATGCAAGTTAATACTTTAAAAGTGACGACATTATTAACATTATGCTTGCGTATAAATACAAGTCAATTGTTAAAATTCAATGATAAATGCATGCATTTTTGCTTATAAATGCAAGTAAATGTTTTAAAAGCGACGACAATATTAACATTATGTTTGCGTATAAATAAAAATCAATTGTTAAAAGGCAATGATAAATACATGCATGTTTTTGTTTGTGAATGTAGTTTGAGTAAACGTTAATTTATTAAAACATTTAAACGTAATTATTTGATTTTGAATGGACCTCAGCGACCCAAATTTATCAGTACATGTAGTTAAAAAAAAATGTTTTCGAAGTAACAATATTGTTTGAACTAGTTTTGTGACATATCGGGATAAGTTTAAAAATTTAAGATTTAAAAATATGAAAATTATCAAGCGTTTCAAACGGAAACAATAGAAAACGTTGGAGAGTTATGTTGTTATCGTTGTATTTGTAACAATACGAGGATTGTTTATATAAAGTACACAATTACTCGGCTATTATATCAGCATTCATTTCCGAGTGGTCTAAGCGCTTAACTTTTACTCTAATGGTTAGTAGTTCGGGCCTACGTGTGGATTACTTTTTTTTGCTTTCTTTTTTTTTAATCTTGTTTTAAACTGACGCTCTTTAGTTCCATTGTTTACATTTATAAATTTAAAACATTTAATGGCAAACTTCGAAACATGCCAAAATATGTGAATAAGTCCCTTTAAAGCATCGCAATTTTTCGATATCTTTTAGTGCAGTCTTTTATCAGTTATCGCATTTCCGAATAATGTTAGGTTGATGCCGAACGATAACAATATAGATCGCATCACACCTACTAATGTACAGATACATATTTAAGACACACTAGAGTTGTCCCTAGCGTGTTATTTGTCGAAACAAAGACACATATCGTGATATGCGTTTGTTGATGTAACGACTGTTTCATTTTACATCTGTAGAAAGAAAGGGAGTTGAATGCATTACACCTTTTTTATATAATTTTTTTTTTAAATTGTGGCAGTTAAGCAAAGCCTTTCTGATCTCGATGACGATTCATCAACCGATTCTTAGACATCAGAACAAAGAATAGACTTAGAACACGACAAATATGCTCAGTGTTTAAGTCTTTACAGTCTACCACTGGTAATTTTGCCATAAACGAAGCATTATTCATGAAGAAAGATGTAGATAGAGGTGATTAATGCCATGTTTGACTCAGAAATAAAGCAGCTCTTGAATATCCAATTTGAAGAATATTCTTTATTCTTAGACTGAAGTCTAAGAATTGGTTGGTGAATACGGGCCCTTACCATTGAAATGTTTACAGCCTGTGACATAACGGTAAATGCATTTTTTTATTCTTAATTTTCTATCATAAGAATAAACAATATGCATTTATAATAGGGAAATATTTTAATAATATGTTTGAGTGATTAATTAGTAACTGTTATAATGACTAATATGTAAGAAAATGTTGAAAGGTTATTTACATCAATAGTTCTATCTTATACGTAAACAGAAGTTAAAAGTTTAAAGTGATCAAACTATTTGAGAGTTCATCTTGTAACGTAGCTGTATGTTGTGGGTATTAAGGAATTAACATAACAGATGTCTTCGGATGGGGTATGTAATGAAGTTTGAAAAATTGATTATGGAAGTATGGTTTCATTCCTCCAATTTAGTTCAATTATCGGGAACATCTGTTAACAATTTGGCTCGTAGGTCGACATTACTTCAAACCAATACATCATTCAGATATGATAATTATATAAAGGTAATTCCAATTTCCCAAGATACATAACGATACAAGTTCGTATTGAATATGTATCGAATGTGTATCGGGGTTTGAAGTAATGTAATTTAAATTAAGACGAGCTCGACTAAAGCTGCTCCGATAGTCAACCCTTAACCCATTTATGCCAAGTGGACTCTCCCATCCTTCTAAATTGGATCGAATTATTTCCAAAATTAGAGATGTCTATTAGATTTATTTCTATATTTAGAATATTTCTTACAGAAATTTCTTTAAGCAAACAGCGCAGACCAAGATGAGACGCCGCATCATGCGGCGTCTCATCTGGGTCTACGCTGTTTGCCAAGGCCTTTTTTCCAGACGCTAGGCATAAATGGGTTAATGAACACAAACCATTTATCTTCAATAATTGTTTTCCTAACGTCATTGAAACTTTTTAACCAACAACGATTAAAGTGGAAATTCCTGACAAAAATTCGTATGTTAACACGCAAGTTCTGCTTAAAGATTTGAACCATTCCGGGTGAATTTTACCTTTCCTATCGGTTTTTATGAATCTGTGTACATTGACAGCTCCCATCAAGTTTATCCAGTCCCGAGTGTGCATCGTTGTATATCAATAAAGCATAGTACACGCTATCTTGGCTTCCTGCGTTGTCTGATTGTGAAAGACGTTTATGTAAGGTTATAGGATGAAGAAAACGAGATTTGGCAGCGTTTGTAATAGATGAGGTCACGGTAATCTGGAATTCTTGACAGTTTTCTTTCATAACAAAAATAAATGCCAACACGATCGAGCATAAAACATCATTCATTAAAGCGTTGAAATGTTTCTGAAATGTTTAATTGAAGTCCTATTTCAGTTATTGCGTTTCCGAGTAATGTTGGTTCATACTTAAAGATAAGAATAAACTTCACATCACAAACACTGTTATAAAAATACATATTATAGACACAAGAGGAGTGTCCAACAAAAGCGTGCAATATGTAAAGACAAAGACAAATATCATGGTGTGTGTTTGTGGATGTGTGCATGTAACGAATTTTCCTTAATATCGTGTCGAATGAATGGGAGTTATGTACAATTAATCATTTATTTCTATATAAAGTATACACATTCGGCTGTTAAGGTGGGTTCCCACTGCCGATCCGATCAACTCAATCATCACGGGCACAAAAAAATTCCCGACCAAACCCGACCAAGCTCGGCTAAAAAGGGTATACACGACTTCTTCTCGACCTCTTGTCGATAACCCACACGACTCATTTACGACGTCCACTCAACCATCTTTCCGATTTCCGCTCGATCATCTCGAACTATACGCGAGCCCTATACGAACTCAGCTCGACCAATTGAACCTCATCTCGATCGCCACCAGATCTTCACACGACCAGATCGTGATGGTCGTACTACAGTCGTACAATGTCTCAAACGGTCGTGTATTGAAACTTTGAGAATAAAAACTTCAAACATTGTTGTTCACTAATCACTTTAATCATCATGGATTTTTTTACTAGTTTTAGCAGTATTAGTCGCCGTTTTGCCATTTCTTGGCATCTTTGGATGTTTACTCGTCCGATTCTAAGAAAGTTATGAGAGTCATAAGCACGACGTTTTGCACGCGAGTTTTGTTTTAGTGACATGAGCTCGTGTATGGTCGAATAGCAATCGGGAAGTGATCGTGTAAGGTCGAGTAGCCGTCGAGTAGCAGTCTAGTAAATCTGTACATCAAATCGAATAGAAGTCGAGTGGATCGTGTTGCGATCTAAAATAATTTGGGTAGAGGTCGAGCGGATCGAGTAGAGATCGTGTAAAAGATATCAATCCGATCGCCACACGATTGCTTCACGATTAACTCGATCTTCTATTCGACGAATACACGACCACTTGCCGAGCGCTTCTCGATCCATTTCCTACTCGACCGCTACTCGATATTTTTGACATATAAAAAATATCGGGTAGGAAGCCCGACCAATGCCGACCTACCCGACCGCCCCCGATCACTCATGCCGACCGAACAAGACCAGTGCCCGACCGCTTGGTCGGGCTTGATCGAGTTGATCTGATCGGCAGTCGGAACCCAGCTTTACGCAAAGCTTTGTCGCTCTCCACTTTGGCTTTGTCGATGGGAATGTTTACGACCGGATTTTAACATGCTGACCGATAACAATATATGACAAACACTTATATACAGCCGGATACATATTAAAGACAAGTATGGGCCAACAATAGCGTGCAATTTGTAAAAACAAAGACAAATATATCACGGCGTGTGTCTGTTATGAATGTTTTCTTTATATACTGTATGTCGACTGAATGTGCGTTCAGTAAAGTAAATCATTTATGTATTTGTATGAAAATTGTGCAAAGCTTTGCTGACCCAACATGGTTCTGTCAATGGACGTGTTTACGGCCGGATTGATGTAGCATCTGATTCAGCACTTGCATGAAAATTGACGTCAAATGGTTGCACGGGACCACATGTTTAGTATAAAATATGTTGTTTAGAAATTATGATACGTATACTACCTTTAACGGATTGTATTCAACAGAGCACGAAAAAGGTGATTATATGTTTTTTCAACTTCTGTCAAACGAGGTTGTAACTAGATAGACACCGTAGGTCCATATAACATACCTAGTTTATGGAAACACATGCGTCAAATGGAAGGTAACGCACAAACGCAAAAATGAGAATGCTGCACACAAAAATTCAATTCCGATAGATACTACCAACTTGCCAATAAAGAATCACATGCCGAAAACGTTAAATATTTCCATTAGAATTTTGTCCGTTTGGCTTTTGTGTATATATGACAAGATGTAGAAGTAAAAGCTATTATATCATTTTTCTGTATTATTATTTTGCCGCAGTACACTTCTGATTTTTTTTTGCAAAAACGACCAATGAAAGTACGACAATGAAAACATATCATATGGTCGCGAAACTATAAAATAAACAGTTTATTACGCTGTCAGTTAACCATATTTCAGATTAAAAAAGGTTTCATTGAAAATAAATAAACATTACCTATAATAAAATGTTGTACACAAAAGCACTCACTATCGCCAATAAAGGATCACTGTTTACAGAATCACCCCTGTTAGATCAACAGTTGAAGCATCTTTTCACAAATGTGTAAAATTGAACATTTATCCAAGGGACACACTATTCAACAATTGTTTTTTATTTGATTATACTTTTTCATGAAATACACGATAGTGACCCCCTATTGGTGTGACTCCCTATTGGCGAATTGACTACTCATAAAAACACTTATTTTATTATTCGTTAATATTCTCTAAAATAAGGCATTGGAGCCTGTGCTTTTTATCTATAGAGAATACTATATGCTTATTTTGAATGCTGATGCAGTAAGTGTATTTAGCCAGGCTTACTTTAATGTATATATCTCGGCAGAATTCGAGGTTTGGTGCCACCTAAAACCGATTTATACTCACAATACAGTTTTGGTCGTTTTGGCTTTGTAAGTGTTTGACTTGTGTACTGTTTACATCTGTTTTGTGCCTCGTTGTTTGGCAACTGGTTCATCGCTATAAATAAAAGAACCCTGTTTTCTCTCCTTCTGGTGCAGCTGAAGGTTCATTTTGTGTACATTAGAACATCTAAACAACTAGCATTGCTGACTGGTTCAGGTTTCCGTGCCAAAAAAAACTTATCTTTGTTTAACGTTGACCTGGTGTTTTATTTACTCCATCATTTTTGCATCACGTGTTTAAGCACTCTGGATCAGCAGACGATTTATTGCTTAAATCTGCGGATGAGTCCGGAGATAGCCGATGTAGCACGATTGGTGTTTAAGGGGCGTGATTGCACTAAGATATAGTCCAGAAAAGAATGAAAAAACAACAGCAATTTTTACACTCATATAACGTGCACAAACATATACATTTGAGGGGGAAAATGGCGGTTTATTCGTCAAGGCAGTTTGATTATCATTTTAGAATTCATTTACTTAGTAACCCATGCATATATTTAGTGTATTAAAATAGTTACGCCTAACAGACAAATATAGTGACTTTGGCAAATGTTTATTGAAGCAACCCAGACACATATTTGATAAATAGCCGTATACACTAATGTATAAACAAAGTACTTACCATGATGAAACGAGAATCAGCAGACAGGTTAGTTGAGAAGCGACACCAGTTTACATGGTGCAAATCTAAGTCGCCATATTAACCCTTTGCATGCTGGGAAATTTGTCGTCTGCTAAAATGTCGTCTGCTGTATTTCTATTCTTCGATTTTTTCAAAGAATACTATAAGAATAGCAAAGAGTTTGGATCATGTAGTATATTTTAATAATCCGACCTTGTTCTGTGGCGTCTCATCTGGATCCAAACTGTTTGCATAGGCCTTCAAAATTCGGTTCCAGCACTGAAAGAGTTAAGCGTGTTTGCTTTATCAATAATGTATCAGACTGGTTTGTTTCTTCAAGGGCCCTGTCCGAGTCGAATAAATTGCACTACTGGGGTGTTGTCGCATTAATCTGGATATGAGATGGGATGAAATTAATAAAACAAGTAATACGTGTGTGGCCTGGAAAAAAAACATTAAATCTAAAACTGACGTTTTGCTAGCCGAATAGCTGCATATTATTTTCTCAAAAGGTATATACATTTATTGTTTTTGAAGGTGCACATATAATTAACATCATCATACAGTGTAAAGAATTTATCCTCGGTGTAAATAATTTGTCCACATTAATATGTGCAACGAAGACGCCCTCACTAATGTATGTAATTGAGGTGTTGTTAGTGTAATGTGTAACAAAAGTGTTCTCCATAATGGAATCAAGAAGGCATCATTGAAAGAATGTGCAAAGACGGTCTTACGAATTTGTCTTCAGTTTAATGTGTAACTGAGATGTATTAAGTCTAATGTGTAAAAGATGTGTCCTCAGTATAATGTGTATAGAAGGTTTCCTCGGTATAATGTGTTTAGAAGATGCCCTCGGTATAAAGTGTATATAAGGTGCCCTCAGAATAAAGTGTATAGAAGATGCCCGAAGGAAAAAGTGTATAGAAGACTTCTTCGGTATTATGTGTATAGAAGACTCCCTCAGTATGATGTGTATAGAGATTCCCTCGGTATTAAGTGTTTAGAAGGTGCCCTCAGTATAATTTGTATCGAAGACTCCCTCCGTAGTGTGTGTATACAAGATGCCTTCAGGATAAAGTGTGTAGAAGGTTCCCTTAGTATAATGTGTATAGAAGGTGCCCTCAGTATAATGTATATAGAAGATGTCTTCAGTATAATGTGTATAGAAGATGTTTTCAGTATAAAGTGTATAGAAAATGCCCTCAGTATAATGTGTATAGAAGATGTCCTCAGTATTATTTGTATATAAGATGTCCTCAGTATATTGTGTATAGAAGATGTACCCAGTATAATGTGTATAGAAGATGTCTTCAGTATAAAGTGTATAGAAGATGTCTTCAGTATGATGTGTATATAAGATGTCTTCAGTATAAAGTGTATAGAAGATGTCTTCAGTATAAAGTGTATAGAAGATGTCTCCAGTATAATGTGTATAGAAGATGTCCTCATTATTATGTGTATAGAAGATGTCCCCAGTATAATGTGTATAGAAGATGTCTTCAGTATAATGTGTATAGAAGATGTCCTCAGTATAGTGTGTATAGAAGATGTCCTCATTATATTGTGTATAGAAGATGTCCTCAGTATATTGTGTATAGAAGATGTCCTCAGTATAATGTGTATAGAAGATGTCCTCATTATAATGTGTATAGAAGATGTCCCCAGTATAATGTGTATAGAAGATGTCTTCAGTATAATGTGTAT
Organism: Dreissena polymorpha; assembly: GCF_020536995.1. NCBI lineage: Eukaryota > Metazoa > Mollusca > Bivalvia > Myida > Dreissenidae > Dreissena > Dreissena polymorpha. Next base: position 80,577,648 of record NC_068359.1, read on the forward strand.
AGAAGATGTCCTCAGTATAGTGTGTATAGAAGATGTCCTCAGTATAAAGTGTATAGAAGATGTCTTCAGTATAAAGTGTATAGAAGATGTCTTCAGTATAAAGTGTATAGAAGATGTCTTCAGTATAAAGTGTATAGAAGATGTCCTCAGTATAGTGTGTATAGAAGATGTCTTCAGTATAAAGTGTATAGAAGATGTCTTCAGTATAATGTGTATAGAACATGCCCTCAGTATAAAGTGTATAGATGATGCCCTCAGTATAATGTGTATAGAAGATGCCCTCAGTATTATTTGTATAGAAGATGCCCTCAGTATAATGTGTATAGAAGATGTATCCAGTATGATTAGAAAAGAAGATGTCCCCAGTATAATGTGTATAAAAGGTGCCCTCAGTATAATGTAAACAGAAGATGCCCTAAGTATAATGTGTATAAAAGGTGCCCTCAGTATAATGTGTACAGAAGATGCCATGAGTATACGGTGTATAGAAGGTGCCCTCAGGATAAAGTGTATAGAAGGCGCCATCAGTATAATGTGTATGGAAGGTGTTCTCAGTAATATGTGTATTTAAGATGCCCTCAGCATATTGTGTATAGCAGGTGTCCTCGGTATATTGTGCATAGAGGATGTCCTCATTATAATGTGTGTAGAAAGTGTCCTCATTATAATGTGTATAGAAGGTGTTCTCAGTATATTGAATATAGAAGATGTCTTCAGTATAATGTGTATTGAAGGTGTCCTCAGTATAATGTGTATAGAAGATGTCCTCAGTATATTGTGTATAGAAGATGTCTTCAGTATAGTGTGTATAGAAGGTGTCCTCAGTATAATGTGTATAGAAGGTGTCCTCAGTATATTGTGTATACAAGGTGTCCTTAGTATAGTGTGTATAGAAGGTGTCCTCAGTATAGTGTGTATAGAAGGTGTCCTCAGTATAATGTGTATAGAAGATGTCCTCAGTATATTGTGTATAGAAGATGTCCTCAGTATATTGTGTATAGAAGGTGTCCTCATTATAATGTGTATAGAAGGCGCCCTCAATATAATGTGTGTAGAAGATGTCCTCAGAAAAGTGTGTATAGAAGGTGTCCTCAGTATATTGTGTATAGAAGGTGTCCTCAGTATATTGTGTATAGAAGGTGTCCTCAGTATATTGTGTATAAAAGGTATCCTCAGTATAATGTGTATAGAAGGTGCCCTCAATATATAGTGTATAGAAGGTGTCCTCAGTATAGTGTGTATAGAAGGTCTCCTCAGTATAGTGTGTATAGGTGTCCTCAGTATATTGTGTATAGAAGGTGTCCTCAGTATATTGTGTATAGAAGGTGTCCTCAGTATATTGTGTATAGAAGGTGTCCTCAGTATAATGTGTATAGAAGGTGCCCTCAATATAATGTGTATAGAAGGTGTCTCATTATAATGTGTTTAGAAGGTGCACTCAATATATAGTGTATAGAAGGTGTTCTCAGTATAGTGTGTATAGAAGGTCTCCTCAGTATAGTGTGTATAGAAGGTGTCCTCAGTATAGTGTGTATAGAAGGTGTCCTCAGTATAATGTGTATAGGAGGTGTCCTTTAGTATAGTGTGTATAGAAGGTGTCCTCAGTATAGTGTGTATAGAAGGTATTATCAGTATAATGTGTATAGAAGGTGTTATCAGTATAATGTGTATAGAAGGTGTCCTCAGTATAAAGTTTACCGAATGTGTCCTCAGTATAATGTGTATAGAAGGTGTTATCAGTATATTGTGTATAGAAGGTGTCCTTAGTATAGTGTGTATAGAAGGTGTCTTCAGTATAGTGTGTATAGAAGGTGTCCTCAGTATATTGTGTATACAAGGTGTCCTCAGTATAGTGTGTATAGAAGGTGTCCTCAGCATAGTGTGTATAGAAGGTGTACTCAGTATAGTGTGTATAGAAGGTGTCCTCAGTATAGTGTGTATAGAACGTGTCCTCAGTATAGTGTGTATAGAAGGTGTTATCAGCATAGTGTGTATAGAAAGTGTCCTCAGTATAGTGTGTATAGAAGGTGTCCTCAGTATAGTGTGTATAGAAGGTGTCCACAGTATTGTGTGTATAGAAGGTGTCCTTAGTATAAAGTGTATAGAAGGTGTCCTCAGTATAATGTGTATAGAAGGTGTCCTCAGTATAGTGTGTATAGAAGATGTCCCCAGTATAAAGTGTATAGAAGGTGTACTCAGTATAAAGTGTACAGAAGGTGTCCTCAGTATAGTGTGCATAGGAGGTGTTCTCAGTATAATGTGTATAGAAGGTGTCCTCAGTATAATGTGTATAGAAGGTGTCCTCAGTATAAACTGTATAGAAGATGCCCTCAGTATAGTGTGTATAGAAGGTGTCCTCGGTATAATGTGTATAGGATGTGTCCTCAGTATAAAGTGTATAGAAGGTGTCCTCAGTATAATGTGTATAGAAGGTGTCCTCGGTATAATGTGTATAAAGGTGTCCTCAGTATAGTGTGTATAGAAGGTGTCCACAGTATAGTGTGTATAGAAGGTGTCCTCAGTATAGTGTGTATTGAAGGTGTCCTCGGTATAATGTGTATAGAAGGTGTCCTCAGTATATTGTGTATAGAAGGTGTCCTCAGTATAGTGTGTATAGAAGATGTCCTCAGTATAAAGTGTATAGAAGGTGTCCTGAGTATAATGTGTATTGGAGGTGTCCTCAGTTTAAAGTGTATAGAAGGTGTCCTCAGTATAGTGTGTATAGAAGGTGTCCTCAGTATAATGTGTATAGGAGGTGTCCTCAGTATAATGTGTATAGAAGGTGTCCTCAGTATAATGTGTATAGAAGGTGTCCTCAGTATAGTGTGTATAGAAGGTCTCCTCAGTGTAGTGTGTATAGAAGGTGTCCTCAGTATAGTGTGTATAGAAGGTGTCCTCAGTATAATATGTATAGGAGGTGTCCTCAGTATAGTGTGTATAGAAGGTGTCCTCAGTATAATGTGTATAGAAGGTGTCCTCAGTATAGTGTGTATAGAAGGTGTCCTCAGTATAAAGTGTATAGAAGATGCCCTCAGTATAGTGTGTATAGAAGGTGTCCTCGGTATAATGTGTATAGGATGTGTCCTCAGTATAAAGTGTATAGAAGGTGTCCTCAGTATAGTGGTGATAGAAGGTGTCCTCGGTATAATGTGTATAAAGGTGTCCTCAGTATAGTGTGTATAGAAGGTGTCCACAGTATAGTGTGTATAGAAGGTGTCCTCAGTATAGTGTGTATTGAAGGTGTCCTCGGTATAATGTGTATAGAAGGTGTCCTCAGTATATTGTGTATAGAAGGTGTCCTCAGTATAGTGTGTATAGAAGGTGTCCTCAGTATAGTGTGTATAGAAGGTGTCCTCAGTATAATGTGTATAGGAGGTGTCCTCAGTTTAAAGTGTATAGAAGGTGTCCTCAGTATAGTGTGTATAGAAGGTGTCCTCAGTATAATGTGTATAGGAGGTGTCCTTAGTATAATGTGTATAGAAGGTGTCCTCAGTATAATGTGTATAGAAGGTGTCCTCAGTATAGTGTGTATAGAAGGTCTCCTCAGTATAGTGTGTATAGAAGGTGTCCTCAGTATAGTGTGTATAGAAGGTGTCCTCAGTATAGTGTGTATAGAAGGTGTCCTCAGTATAGTGAGCGTAGAAGGTGCCCTCAGTAGAATGTGTATAGGAGGTGTCCTCAGTATTAAGTGTATAGAAGGTGTCCTCAGTATAGTGTGTATAGAAGGTGTTCTAAGTATGGTGTGTATAGAAGGTGTCCTCATTATAAAGTGTATAGGAGGTGTCCTCAGTATAAAGTGTATAGAAGGTGTCCTCAGTATAGTGTGTATAGAAGGTGTCCTCAGTATAATGTGTATAGGAGGTGTCCTCAGTATAATGTGTATAGGAGGTGTCCTCAGTATAAAGTGTATAGAAGGTGTCCTCAGTATAATGTATATAGGAGGTGTCCTCAGTATAAAGTGTCAAGAAGGTGTGCTCATTATTATGTGTACAAAAGGTGTCCTCAGTTTAATCTGTAAAGAACGTGTCTTCAGTATAACTTGTCAACACGGAAAACAGGTTCAAAGCCTATAGTCGATAGGGCGGGGTCTCTGTGATTAAACAGACTCATTGGAGAACAAAGTGGTATTCAACCTGTGGATTGCATGTTTGAGTCCAGAAGACTGTGAACCAAACCCTGTTAAAGGTTCGATTGCACTAGGCCTCTTAACACCTGGAACCTGCCGACGGAGCGTCCTTGATGAATCTTTAACAATGTTTTAATTATCCATAAAACCTAATTCTAAAAAGTACTCTTTGCGATGATC